>NW_009204931.1:79416-106447 GCF_000690835.1 Fulmarus glacialis
TCTTGAACAATGAACTTTCAGCAGATCAAGAAGTGGTCAGTCAGCCTGCCAAAGGAGCCTGTTTGTTAGAAAAGACAGGTTATAGGATTTACTAATTTGGGAGAAAAAAAGGTACTTTTTTGGACTTCAGATTACTAATGAAATACATTTCTTTCATTTCTTTACTGTTCTTCCCTACCTCTTGCCCACTGCATGTGATGAACACAAGTGCACAAATACACATGTATCGGGGTGGCGTTGCAGAATTAGTCACTCCCATTGAGTCAGCCGCAAAAAATAATTAGAGATACACTGCAAGCAATATGGAGAAGAGGTCATTTTTTGGTCTCCCAGCTTTGATCATCTCTCCTCAGCACTGCTGTTATACAAAGCTGTTTGCTGTGCTTCCTTGCACAAAGCAGATGCTTGAACAGAGGCTCTGCCCTCCTGCTTGGGTGGCTGTGTGCGGGACAGGCTGAAGTCTGGTGCTTTTTCTTTTGGAATACAAGCACAAGAGATGCAGTCAATTATTTTCCCTAGTATCATTAGCAACCATAACGCATGAGGGAAAATGAACGAGGGAACTATACACAAGGCAATCACTTGAGCAATAGAAGAGCTTGTCTGAGCTCTGCCTTCCCTCTGCCCTCCATCTCGTGCTGCTGGTGCATGTTCTCTGCAGGCACCTTCTCAGCCTATCACTGGGTTTCTCCCCCCGCTTGCTCTCAAACATATGATGATGGTGTGAATTAAAAAAGCCAAGTCACATTATTCCCATGAGACACTGGTCAGGTTCCCAAAATGGTGCTCTCTGTGCGTAGGCCGAGGGAGCTAATTAGCTTATTAACTTCCAAGGTCAGGATCAAGCCGTTAGATGGAAACCTGTTTTGGGAACAGACAGCTTGCAAGGAAAAGACTAAATTGCCCTCTGACATCAGCGTCAGACTGAGGGAGTCATAAGTGATTCAAAAATGTCTTTAAAGACTTTCACACTTTTTCTTCCGGCTTTTTGTAAGCAATTTGGCACCCACTTAGAAGGCTGAGGATTGGATATAGGTGTACAGATGCTCTAAATAGATGATTTGTTTTGCTTCAAAGTGCAGTGATTTAGGTTTGAAAAAAAAGTGATATTTTGTGTGTACGTATTCCTTAGAACACTGGTTAAACCCACATCAATCTTGTCTGTAATTGCTAGCGTAGGGGTTTCAGAAAGCCAGAGCTGTGATTAATGAATAGGAAATGCAGCAGGATAATTGTCCCTGACATCTTAATGCATTTCAGCCCAAGCGTTTTTTGACAGACAGAGCTCCTAAGGTTCAGTAAAAGGGACCTCACAGGTTGCCAACTGGTTATTCATGGCTAGAACCAAATTACACTGACATTTTGCTCCTGGGAGGTACTCAGGGGAAAAAGATCTGTCAAAAGAAACTACCACACAGCAACTTGAAGTTTGTGCCACCAGCTCCTCCTTGGAAGGCCTACAAAGGCTTGAAGAAAAGTCCAAGTTCACAACAGAGTATGAGTAAGATGTCTGGTGTCTTTAGCCCCCTCAACAAGCAGATTTAAATAGGAAAAGTCAGAAAAAGATTATGACACCAGTGACAAGACAGCAGCAGTTGAAAACACTTTCACTGTTTTCCCCAAACCATTCTGAAACTGAAGCAAGTATTCAACAATATTCATTGGGATTCATCTTACATAAAATTTTAAAATAATCTGAATAGACAAAAGCAATTATTTCTTCCCTAAGACTGTACTAATTTTTCCCCACTGATTTTTGACACAATTCAGGTTCTCTAAAAAGTGTGGAGACCTCTGAAGACTTTCCAACTGTTTAAGGCAGTTGGGACCATAGAGGACATCATTAACCTTGAATATGTCTTTGCATTTTGGCATCTATCAGCTGCTGAAATAACTGTCTTCACCTGTTATCCCTCCTCCACATGCCCCAGTACAAGGTCAGTATAGGAACAGCCCGAGTTACAAAGGCATTTTAATCACGGCACCGCTGAAATCTGCTCAGAGCGGGTCTGGGTGACATGACAGCCAATGAACTGGGAATACCAGAGGTCAGATATTTTAGAAAATAATTCCCAGAGGAGGTGAATTCTTCCTGGCTAACATATAAACAAGAATATATTAAATGTTATGCAAACTGTCTCTTGAAAATGCTTCTATTGACAAAGTGGCATCAGGAATTAAATATGCTTATCTGTCTTTCTGGCATATCAGTCAGCGCTTGCAGGAAACACGACAACAGGAGAATTACAATATTTGCAAGTAAAGAAGTCATCGATCATCTGTCACCTTGTACTAACTATAGCCATATGTTGCAAAAAAGGGACCTTTTATTTTGTTTTCAATTGGCCATATTTGGAAAACAGACAATAAATTTTTAAAAAATTACTAAGGAAAGACTGCAACCCACTACTGAGGGGCAGCAGACATGCTTTTGCTGCAACACGTTTAGTATCAACCAGTTTGGGAAAGAACTATCACAGAAACGCTTCCATTTTGCCATCCAATCAAGTACAGCAAGAAGTGAACAGTGCTGGAACGACGCATGGAACCTCTGTGGTCCCATGGAGCGGCCAAACATTTTTAAGACCATTTCAAAAATTTGCCAATGAATACTGGAAAAAGCTTGCTTTGCAGCCACGTGTGGAGCACAGTGGGCTGTTCAGGGAGATGAGCTTAGCCCCTGGAATTTGGTGGTATGTGACTTTCTTCAGGCTCTTTAGACCTGAACCATTTGGGATGTATCTGTTGGACGTAGGTACTCCAGGGGAGACAACACTTCTGCAGGTGCCGTTCTCTCTGGGAACCATCAAAACCAGGCTGGAAGGGACACCGCAGCAGCCAGCCCACCCCCTGCCCTACAGCAGGATTAGCTGTCCCTTAAATTCACTTCGCAAAATCATCTCAGCAAACCAGAGAATACGGCCTCCTGCGCTGCGTATGCCTGGAAAATGCCTGCCTTTCTCTGAATGCCGTTGAATTAGCAGGCTGACAATAAACCACAAAAATCTGGACCCATCCACACTGATGGGCTGAGACAGCCTCCCTCCTCCACACCTGCTCTGACTCACAGCATCTGCAACACACAGTTTGAGCAACAGCCAGGCTCAGTTCAAAGGAGGGAACTTGCTCTTTAGCCCATACCGTGGACTGTTCTCTCTGCATTAATGAACCTCACAAAGCGATTACATGCAGAAGTCCTGCTGCTAGTAAATAATATGGGCAACTGTTATAGACCTTTAATGCCTTCAAATAGAAAACAGAACAGTACTGGGAAGGGTTTTTTCCTCATTGTGTTTTCCTTGCTGCATCTGTTCTTTATGCTGTTCTTAAACTGAAAACATTTTTCAGCCAAAGGTTGTTTTACTGTCCCATTCACTGCCTTGGTCGCTGGGAGCGGTCTCAGCAAGTCACACATTTATATTCCTCTCCATTGCTTGTGGGCTCAATCATCAAAGGAAATGCATAATGCAGGAAGACTGATGATTTGAAATGGGCCTTATGAATCCATCTTGATTAACTGGTCCACGAAGGATCTGCCCTGAACAGAAAGTCCCCCCGAAATGAGCCAGATTCTTATTTATACCCTGAACACCATGAGGAGCCAAGACGTTAAGTGGGCAGTGCAGAAGGCTGTCAGACAGTGTAGGGAAAACCTTGTTTCTTCATGCATGACCCTCCTCAAATCTGTCAGCATCACTTAGTTCCCTGCATGTCTCCTTTCACCCTTGTATTTCACTGCCTCACCTTTCTAAACCTCTGCCTCCTCTTCCCACACTAATGACAGCGAGTGGCATTGCTCCTTCTGGGACATCATCCCAGCTGCGGGAATGCCACAGACAGCAGCAGCGTCCTCTCCGTACCTGGACATGGACAGGCAGCCGGCCACTGCCCCACGCCTTCAAATTCTCTCTGTATTTCACTAAATTGGTATTAATTGCTGGCATTTGCCCTGCAGGGTGCCTCCTGCAGCATAACCGCGCCTTTGAAGCTGCGGTAACAGGCAGCGAGGGCCGAGCTCTGGGCAGGCTGCAGCTGACCGTCTCATAAACCTCCTTGTAGCCCAGCCACAGCAGAGCTTAAAATCTCCATGCCTTTGTTCTGCCTTGGTTTTTCCTGAGAGAAAGGACATTAAAGAGTCTCCTTGAAGACTGCCACATTTCTGAGAAACACAGTTGTTTTGTCTCCTCGCTCTGCATCTTCTGAGCCCTCCACATCTCCCTCCAAGACCAGCAAAGCTCATCTCTGAATGAGGCGATGGAAAATGCCCCTTTCTCTTCAATTGCCTGGGGAAGGCTTGTTGGCTGAGCCTAACACAGTCCCCTCACCCCAAGAATGAGTGTTAGGGTTTTTTAGTCCCTTTCTGCCAGGGATGAAGGGACTGGAGTCTATTTTTTTTCTTTTTTTTTTTTTTTTAATGAGTCGTGCACTGAGATATTCTTTTTTAAGCAAAAAGCATTTAAGCAATTCACCCTGAGCTTGGGAGGGTGCCACAGAAACCTGTGGCACCATCGGGAAACTGGCCCAGCTCTCTTTAGATGCTATCCATGTATGGCTTGCAATGCCAGACTGCTTCCTGCTAGCACATTTTATGATTATAAGAAACTTTGCAAAGCAAAACAATTGCTTCTGAATGGCTGTAGATCAGCTGCGTGAATTCAAAGTGGCTCCTGTCATTCCAAGGTACGCCAGTGTCTTTCTGCAGGGAGCAAGAAGTCGACTGTTTCCAGACGGAGCATTCCTAATATACCAAATTATCTTCAAGCTTTACTTCTCCAGTGAAGCATCGTTCCTCATTCCCATCACTTTGTATTAATAAGGAGGGTACGTCAAAAAAGAGCCCATCTGCTCAAATCTCATTCCAGCATGCCTTCCAACAGGAGAGGTCTTCTTCTCTTCTGCAGAATTATTAATATGTCAAATCTCATTGTGGCAGCAAAACATGTGAGTCCTCACTGTAACACAGAAGTAAGTGAAGAAGGAAGGGAAAAGAAAGATGGGAAGAGGGGACACTTTCAGACAGGGTCTCAATCCTGCAGTTTGATAAGTCTATTTTGTCCTGGTCTATCAATGCAAAGCAAACTAAGTCAGGTGAGGATCCAGACTTCAAGGACATTGGGCTGGGGATGACCAGTAACTTTTTTTGGTACACCTCTACAGGCATAAGATTTTCTTTGTGGTATTATTTTCATCAGCCCTACCCTACTGCTGCAGCACATTCTGGATATAAATGATCATACACATCTTGTCATAAAGCTCGGTCTGGGCAGAGGGACAAATGCTCTAGGTGGATGTTTGTGCTTTAGAGAGCTTTCAGAGGAGAAACTGATTTAAAGGTTTGGGAAACGTGCCGTGTAGTGACAGATGCCAGGACTTCAATCAAAGGTACAATTAAGGGATGACCTGATCACAGCTTACAAGGACCAAAACGTCAGTAATGGAATATTTGGTCTAGCAAACAGAAGCACAAATCTGATGGAAGAAGCTGAAGCTAGGCAAGTTTTGACTAGAAAAAAGTACTGATGAAGTCTCCATGAGGAAGTTACTATGGATTTACACGTCACCCCTTGCCAGTTGAGCTGGGGTAATGGATTAGGAGACTGCAAAAGGCTGAGGAAACCTGTTAGTTTAACACTCTCTTGCTGAGAGCAAACACATTTTTCCTTCCAACGGCTGTAATATAACCTGTCAGTTACTCACCTGATGCTCAGTGATTTTTTTTAAGCCACAGTAAGTCACTCATTAGCTACTGCAAAGATCCTACCAAGGTTGCTGTTCATATTCTCCCATGTGGGCAATTTTTGTATCAAACCCAGATTATTTTCTTTTACATGAGACACACTAATTCAAGCAAAAATTAGTTCAGGGTATTGCTGTGCCTTTTACTATCAGTAATTCAGATGAGAAAATGTTATAAGGGTTTCTTCTGCTTGATAATTTTTGAATCAGGACAGAAAAGCTGTTTGGAAGTGAAATGCAGACCTCAGAAATTTCACGGATATATTATATTGTCTTCCTCTGCCTGGAAAACCAAGTTTTTGCATGAGTCTACCTGCACCAACCTCTCAGAAAGAGGAAAGGTCTAACTGGCATAATTTTAGAAACCTAAAAATAACTTAGGACACCTCTTTCCAACATAAGAATATTATTCTTGCAAGACCAGGCATCTTGAGATCTTATCGGGACAAGAAGTTGATGCTGTACACATCCTTTTGGAAACTCCTACAAAACAGAGTTTCCAAGCAGCTAGCGATGCAAACCTGAGTATTGCTGACCTTGTTTGTACCTTCAGTGAGCGATGCTTCAGGGGGCAGGAGACAGTGTTAAGAACTGAGGGTGATTAAAATAAACGTGGCAGCTTTCAAGCTGATGGGAGACTGACAACTGCAACATTTTAGCTCCAGACAAGCTGAATCAGGGGCTTGGTGCAGGCAGCAGAGCCATCGACACATGGCCAGTGCCACATGTCACTCTCGTGCTGTGGCAGGTACAGCTTCTTGCACGAGGCTTGTGCCCAGCACGGGCACAGCAGACCCTCCCCACGCGGCCACAGCACATGCTGCAGGATGTACCCGTGCTGCATCGCTTTAGGGGAGCTGATCTCTGCTTGTGCTGGGGGAACTTTGCTCCCCAGGGATGTGGATGTCCTTTTCGACAGCCAGTTTGGGAGGGTATCCCTTCTTCGCTGTCTGTCCCAGCTGGCTGGTCTCAGGTCACCGTGTGTCAGCCCTGGTGGTGCAGGAGTTCTCCCTTCCATTTTTGCAGGGAAAAAATCCAAGAGGCCCATTTAAACCACAGGTGAACTGGATCAAACTACTAGATTTTGCCTGACTCCTGCACAAGCCACTCTGCTGGCAAAGCTGCTGTGCTGGTAACCTGCAAAGCCACCACGACTGCTTGCAAAGTGAAACTGTCTGTGGTCTAACGCAGCACTGACACATGCTGATGTAAAATGGCAGAGGAAAAAATGCTTACCTCTGCTAATCAACTCCGTTTTTATCTTTACTCTTCCCTGCTACCCCTAGCATCAGCAATCTCATACACTCATCTATTCAACTTCAAATGAGAGCATTTGCTAAAAGAACGACCTGGACTCATGCACCAGGAAAGAAAAAAAGACTAAAACACTGTATGTGGCAGCTGTCCTTCAAACTTTTCTTTTAAAAACAGGTCACACGAATGTCACTTATTTTAAGACAAAGATTTTCCTCTGCCCAAGAGAGCTCATGTTCTCTCACTACTGACGGCAGCCAGCCTACATCCCTGGCATAGGGCAAACAGATACACGAAGCCAAGGTTATGGGGAAAAAGTCTGTAATATCAAAAGAAAGGAATCCCAGAAGTTTCTAAGCTTGCTCCTCTGATGGTATTGACTGTATTTCTTTTCTTTGTGGTTGTTACACTGAATCAAAGGCTGAGAACAAAGCTTAGAAAAATAAGACTCACAAAACCAAACACTTCTTAAAGTTGCCAAACCAATTTGAGTTCCAAAAAGAAAAATAGAGATACAGAAAGAGAGAGAGAGAGGGAGAGAGATTATTGCAACCCCCGCAGTGCTGGTACACCTGACAAATATCCAGGCTGGCAGCTGGTAAAAGATAATGGGGGTAACTCTAATGGGTACTGGTCGAGGGCCAGGTTTTCATGAGTTTGCAAACGCCATAGACAGTGCCAAATTTGCCTCAAGGAGAGGCAGGGATGCTCACACGAGCCCTACCCCTGGCAGTGATGTTGGAGACAGACCTTTGTGGGATGGGCAGGGCTGAGGAGACAAGACAGGTTGTGTCTTTAACAGGCATAGCAGATTCGGAGAAGGGTGTTTGCCCACGGCCTAAGGTGCAGAACGGTTTCATTTTGTTTGTGAACACAGAAATATTATTGTCTCACCTTGGCAACAGCAATTTCACTGAAAAAGAAAGCTGTTCTTGCTAGGAAATACTAGCTTTCATTTGCTGCTACTTGTCAAATTCTGGTTGGTGCTTTACTACAGCTCACCCGGCAGCAACCGCTGGGCAAACAAGTGGTGATTAATGCAAGCCAGTTCTCCTCTTTGTTCAGGAACTGTCTGTGACCAGACAGGGAATTCCTCCATGTTCAAAATGGATGATTTTTGCAGGCCTTATTCAGCCTGCGCATTGCCTTGCAAACTCACTTGCTTTGCGTTCCGGATGTAACCCCAGTTTGGAGCTGCTGTAACTGGGCAGTAGTGTGCTGCTGCTTGTTTTTCTGGCTGAGTATAGCTCTCTGAACAAGCATATAGCCAAAAATAAGAATTTGAGTGAGGTTATCCATAAATATTTCCCAACGTTCGCTTCCAATGTGTCATTTCCATAATTATTTCCCCATGAGAAAGCACCCAAGAAGGTCAGGCAGTGTTGCAAAAGGCAGGTATTAAAAATTCCTCCCCTTGCTCCAGCTAGCGCAGGTATGTTGGTGGCTACGAACCAGCTGAGGGCTCACTTGACTTGTGCAAGGCAGAGCCTGTCCCAGCCGGGGCTGGGAGCCTTATCTTCATATAGGATGAGAGTCCTAAAATCAGGACTCCATCAGTCAGCACAGGGGACAAAAAATAACTCATTTGGAAATGTTCAGGCACTTGCCATTTTTAGTTCTTAATTTATTCTCTTATGACCCAGTACTCCAGAATGAGCCACTTCCACAAAATCGGGCTGTTTTCTAGGCGTGCGGGTGTGCACATGAGGGTACGTGTGTGTGTGGGCAATGCACGCCCTGTCATCTTAGGACTTGTCTACTCGGGAAAATGTGGGGTGTTTAAGGTCTATCCACTATGTGTATGAGTCAGTGGGAATAAATTATAGCATGTTACACCCTCTGAAGGCTCTAATCCAGCAATGAGATGTCCTTAGAAGAGGGTAAAACCTGCTGTGATCTCTTGGATCAGAGCATCCACACTATGGTTTAACCCTGGCAGATGCCAACTTCCCACATTCTGCCAATCCCTTATAACATCCCTGGCCATCCCCGCAGAGGGAGGCTTCCTGTCCTGCCTCACTGTAATAACGGTCTCAGGAACATGGGATCTTCATGGCCTTTTTGCCGTTCTCCTTGCAGAACTGATCAGCGAGTAGCTCCCGTGTGGGTGCAGCACGTCACAGAAACTGATTTGGCTTCTGCTGCCTGAACCTGCCCATGTGCATGGCAGAACCACAAAGCTTGTTCTGCCCTGGGAAGGGCCTTCTTAACCTTAGTCTTTTTTTTTAAATAGTTTTCCCATGTTGTCTGACTATCCCCTCCTCTTTTTTTTTTTTTTTTTTTTTCTTGTCTCTGGAGTTTGACTCTTTTGCAATGCTGGGTTTTAAGGAGCAGGAAAGATCAAAGGAAAGAACCCGAAATCCTTTCGCTCTTCTTCTCCTCCCAAATCAAAGCTGCTTGAAAAGCACAGCTAGTAACAGTGGTTTCTGGAGTCCCATCAGATCCTGTGGGTCCCGGGGACCCAAAGCAGCCCCCTCTGAGCCATGCCTGGGAGGCAGAATCTCCCCGCGGAGGGGCTGGGGAAATGAAAAGCCTTTTGCTCTGAGTTAATTATTTATAATCCATGTTGGCTGAGTATGCAGCCTTTTCCAGCCAGCTCTGTCCTCTCAGCATTTGTGCAAAGGCTAAGAAAACAAATTAAAGATGGGAAAAATGTGCTTTCTGAGGTTGAAGGTGGGAGAGAGTAGCATCATAAGACAGAGGGAAATGTTCTTCATAACTTCAACACCCGAGTATTAGACCACCTCATGCCTGTAATGTATTTATCCTTATGAAACCGTGCAGGGAGAAGTAGTGATAGCATTCTCATTTAGCCTTCCACATGCGTATACATAAAAGTGCACAGACACGCACACTCCAGCTACTCCAAATAGCTTCCCTGCTTAACTTTAATGAAGGGACTTTCAAAAACATCTGAGGATTGGGACCTGGGTTACAGCAAATAATATTTTTTTAAAAATTATAAACCGAAGTTATTGGCTGCTCTACAGTTTGCGTGTCTCCCCCTGCACAACGTAACATTTTTAACTTTGTAATTACATGGTAGGCACCCAGCAGAAGCGCAGGGTCAGTGTCAGGCCATCGTGGGGTAATTATGTGGCCATTTTTGTCTTGTAAATTACAGAGTTATCTTGGGACTGAGAGAAGGAGAACCGCAGCAAATGCTTGACTAATTGGTAGTTTAAAGTTTAATTACCCTGGGCCTGACGTGCTGCCTCGCAGACGCAGCTGCGGGAGGGAAGAACGGCTCCAGACCCCGCTTGGACATGGCGGGTCCTGGGGGAGCCCCAGGCTGCTGACACCAGCCCGTCCTCTGCTGTGCATCGCCCCCGATGGACGGACACATCTGGGGAGGAGAGGCTAGGAGCTCTACTGTGGAAAACCTCCAGCTCCCTATGGATTGAGGCTATTCCTCTCTCTTACCTCTTCCCAAACCTCCCTAGGCAGAGAAATTCTCCAGTCTCCTAGGACAGGACAACATATTGCTTCAGAAGGATAGCCCTTCTGCTGCCCAGCACAGCTCTGTCCTCAGGCAGCACCTCCCTGCCTTAAAGGGAGAATCCTTTCCTTAGAGAAATCTTTAAATCCAATTCATTCCTCAGAGTCATGACAGTCAGATTTGATTTGGCACCAAGTTGCAGAATAGGTACATATTTTATTTTTACTGGAAGGTCAGAGGGATCTTGGTGCATCGTCATTAACATTAGTGGGACTCTGAGGATGGCTGTGAAACACTTCACTTGGGGGACACACACTGAAGTGGAGTTAAAACTAGTTAGAAAATGCCAGATGTTACCAATAGTCAACAACTTCTTGGTGGCCTGAGTGAAACAAGCTGGGAGGGCAAAACCAGGACCCCAGGTGCCCATGACATGCAAAAAAAGATCATTATCACAACAAGCATTAGTTGACAGTTGGCTTAACTGGCTTTGAAAAGATGCAGATTGAATCTGGAGGGGGAAAAAAAAAAAAAAAAAAAAAAATCCAGCAACCTTGGAGATACCCTGGAGATAATCTTGCTGGCTCAAGACAGAAAACACCACAAGTGAGAACGCTGCAAAGGACTTTGCTATTTTTTTCTACCCAAAAGCTGGATTAGAAAAAAGATTTCCAGCTCAATAACTGTAAGTATAGTGCTTTGCAAAATATGAGATACTGAAAAAAAATGCCAAGGAGGGAAACTCACCAAATTTGCCAGAATGTAGTGGTACCCGTTCCCATTTTTTTCAAGCTTGATGATCTGGAAGATGAAAACCAAGGATATTTAGCAGAGACCAGCTAAGGAAGTAGAGCTTCATTTATCTACCCTTCCTCCCTATTTTTCCCCGATGAGACTGTTTGGCTGAAGACAGGAAGACAAAGCAAAAGAAAAGTTCACAATCTTGTTAGAGGAAGGACAGAGCTTTCACACATGATATTTGAGCAGCAAGTCTGAAATTAGACAGGACAAGATCCCCGTGCAGATTCCACAGGCAGGGAGAATAAACTACCTGAACCAACCTGTTTCCTGTGGGCTCAGGGATAAAAACACAGTGCGTTTTCTAAAAAAAGGTTAAACAAGATTTATATTTCAGACATTAAAGGAACAAAGCGGGGAGCTGGGATCCATTTGTCCTGTAAATGCGGCTGAAACACTGAGCAAGACTAAAGAGCTATTCTGCACATCCTCCCATCTAGAGTCCCTGCCGCAGACACCTACCTGGGTGAGATGTCAGGAGGTTTAGAATATAGGGCAATTTTTTTCCTGTAGTGCATTGGGATAGCTTCAAGCCACATCTCCAGAACAAAGCTGCCTGGGCAAGTCACTCAACAGAGGATTCCCCTTGCAAGTTCATTGAGATTATTTATATCTTCATACTCATGGTGTCCCAATATATGCTCTTTGCCACTTACTCCTTTCTCCCTGATGCCTGTAGAGTTAGGTTTTTATTCTCTTTTATCAACACAATTGCTTATGGGTCTGTAACATTTGAAAGTTTCTATGCTAGCTGGAAAAGTTTCCCTTGTCTAGGTAGAAAGGCACCATCTGTTGCAGGGTTGCCTGTGATTATGGGGGACAGGGTCATTGATCAGATCCCTAGCTGTCTTTTTCTTCCTTGATTTAAAAAAATACAGAAAGAATACAGCTAAAAATCACATTATTCTTGCTGACTCTGGATTTCCACCAAAATTCCTCTCCACTGATACCATCTGCATTTGAGCCCATCCACATGCAGAAAGAAGACAGTGAAAAAAAAGCCCAAACCAGCATGCCCTCAGAATCTGTAAAAACACAAGAATTGCCAGTTTCTGAGAGAATTGTGCTGTTTCCATAAGGTTTCTTTGTGGGCAACACTACCTCTTACTTCCATTGTTGTATGAATTGTTTCTGAATTACTGCCTGCATTGCTAACGCTCAGGCAAAATCTGCACGGACAGTAGCGAGGCCAGAAACATCCTCACAGCCAGAATGATAATAAAATGACTGTTGTGTTGGATTCGACCAGAGGTCGGTCTACCCAGGACTTCGTTCTGATACCAAGCTGTAGCAGGTGCTTGAGAAACATCAGACGAGGGCACACCCAGACTGATCCTCTCCATGGGACAGCACTCCCGGATTACCATGAGCAGCTATTTAGGGATTGCCAAATGGATTATAAATGAGCTGACTCTTGGTCTGTGCAACTGGTTCATCTGCCTTAGCCTTTCTCTGATGAAGTGCTCTTGTATGCACATTAAACTCATCTGGTTCCTAACATTAATGTGGGGGCGGCAATTAACTCCAATGCCGGCTTCATTTAGTAGCAGTTTCTTACACAACTAATGTCAGCTCCACCAGCTTCACTGCCCTGTGGTTCTCCTCACACGATCCCTCAGTATAGCTTCTGCTGAGCAGTCTGGAGCCCTCAGAAAAAACTCTGTATACCTAAGGCTATAAAGATATATACTCTTATTATGGGTATTTTTCTGAGTATCTTCCATAGCCAGATCTGAGAAGCAAAACCAGACCCAACTTGTCCCCTTCCATTCATCAACAGAGACCGACCTTTACAGTAAGTCCCAGACCTTGTGGGAGGAAGGAGCATCTCCGGGGCACTGGGATGTCTGAGAATTACGATCCAATTCCCCATTTCTCCAGTGTCAACAATAGCTAGTGCTGGCTCCTTCTGCCCAAACTCTCCCTTTGTTATTTTATTAGGTGTCAGAGTCGATGAACCGGAGAGGGCTGCCATCCAGCTTTCCCTGAGCTGTTAATCTTGCAGCCCATCCACCTGAATTATGAGGCTTGCTTCCTGTGTTTTACACAGTTATTTGTGATCTTAATTTATTTTAGAATGCTTGCTCAGTCCTAATGTGTCCGCACGGCGGTAGCAAGCTGAGGTTATAATAGCATTTATCACTTAGCCTGAACGTGGTGAGAGGCTGTGCTAGGCTGCATGCTGATAGCTCACTTGGGCCACCTAGGTTTCATTACCCACTTCTTAATGGGCCAGTTTGACATCTATTAGAGAGAAATCCTCTCAGAGTGAAACAGTGGCAAAGGAGAAATTCCAGTTATTCATTTTAATGAGGGACAAGGAAGAAACAACACAGGGCTTTGATGGAATACAACCTACCACTTACTTATCCCGTTAAGGCTACACAGTGCGGCCCCACAGATATCCTGCCCTGAACCAGGGCCTGGCTCATAAACGACAGTTACTTCGGCAAAGATAAATCATGCCCTCGAGACATGATACAGAGAAATCTCCAAGAAAGAAACCAGGTCATTTTCCCACGTATCATTAACACATTGAGCACTGGCTCCTCTACAGCTACGGTCTCAGAACGCGAGGACTGCCTTGCTGGAGTCAGCGGTGGTTATTGGTGTTATGTATACAGGGTGGGAAGAAGAAATTAAAAGTGTGTGCAAGCACCAGTGTGTTCGTGTGAGGGACTGATGCTAAACAGCCATCCCCAGCTCCTCTGTCCACCAGGGAGCACAAACTCACAGCCATGGAAAGACAGACAGGCTTGTCAGTGAAGAAGATAAATGCAGCCTGAGAGGCTGAGACAGCTCTTTGAACACCTCAGACACTCAAAGAGGCAGGGCAAACAGAGCAGTGACATCCACGCAGAGCCTGCTGGTGCGGTGAGCTGGCTGCCAGCCCGAGTTTAAGTCCCAGCTGAATTTCACATGATAATGAGCTGAACACTATCTTTGACCCCCTCCGGTCATCTGCATGTTGTGAAAGACCTGGCATCCCCTGCTTACCCTGGGATAACTACCTCTGCTCTCAGAAATCCCCGTGGACTCAGAACAAGAAGTCAAATGAGGATAAAAATGGACTATACAGGTCTGAAAAAAGTTATCTACAGCCCTGTCCCTAACGGGAGCATTACCTCCTAGGCACAGACATCTGTTGGAGTTGCTCTGTCTTTAATGGATCTTTTTTACAGCATTGCAAAACAAATATAATCACAAGATCTGGGTTTTTTTAGTGTTCTTGCAAATAGCTTTACTTACATCTAAGTTTAACTCTTGCTCCAGTTGTGTGAAGAAGTTTGAAAGAAAGCTTATTTTCCTGTTCATATTAGGAAAACGAGATAATATTTGACTACAAAACTTGACCTTCTGTTAGACAAACCAGGCTTAAAAAAACAATATCATTAACCTTAGAAATCTGATATACGTTATAGGAAAGCTTGTGGAAAAGGCAAATTCACTGCCTAGGTCCTGTCAAAAATTTTGTTCAACTGCAGCTACTCTGTGGTCAGAGAGAAGACTTTACCCTTCAGAATAATCTGGTCTCTCCTTCATGGGCATGATCTTTACTTTGAGATTAAAACCTGCTACCTGCTTCGTTGTTATATGTAATGGAGTAGCACCCAACAAGGATGGATTGTGCTCATCGCTAAGCCATGCAGCTGGTGAAATGGCAGTCCTTGCCTCAGACAGTGAGCAGCTGAAGTGTGAGACGGGAGATGTCAGGTAGCTTAGACGAAGCTAAGGTAAGCACGAGGTGTGAAGCACGAGGTAAGAGTGAGCTGGTTATGAGAAGTACAATAGCGGGAGTCACTGCACTGACTGCGCGGCTCTTTCTAAGCCATATGGGACAGGAGTCCCAGCTGTGGGGAAAGCCTTGGCTGTAGGTGTGAAGGGGAAAGGTATTAAGGCTGGAGTTGAAGAGGGGACACAAGCATGGACTGAGACCTGTCCATGGGTTTGCATTGGTCTCCTGTCCACAGAAGTCCATATTCAGGACTTAGGGAAAGCATTGAGGGAGGCATGGAGGAAAGAGGATGGGGAAAATTTGGGTCTGCACTAGTGGGCGACCTATCTAGATTGAGGATGAGTAAGGCAGGGCACACAACGTAGCTGCTGAGTCCTCTATTGCATATCCCATCTGCCTTGTGGCCATGAGCTGACAAAACAGCCAGGATATGGCTAGGAATGAACCAGTCTCTCACTGTAAGGCACAAGAGGAGCTTGAAACATCTGATCCTGCTACAGCCTGGATGCCCTGGGAGGATGCTGAGCTCCAGCCTGATCTGGAGACAGTGCTCCTGAGGACACTACGGATGTACCATAAAGCTTCTCCATCTCTGTCCTGCTGGCAGTGGTTGTGAGAATTTGGTGCAGCACATGGAGGCTGGAGGACCGGGAGTCTGGCAGTGCCGATTCACACCTCCACCCTAACTCACAGGAGGTGGGAAAACCAGATAAAAACTCAGCAGAATAAGGAAGTGCCACGTCTTGTGCACGCTGCTTGGAAGAATTAGCACAAAGTAAACTTGTCGGAGAGTAAGGGGGTGTAAAGGGCTCAGCAGAGGAGTCAAACAAGTAGGGAACGTGGAGCAGCAGAGCTCACTCAGCGTGAATATATGGGAGCTCCTAGTATTTATATGGCTTCACAGTTTCCACAATAACACAACGGAGAAATACCTGCAAGCTCAGCAGCCTGCTGCCATACACACATGCCACATCCAATGAGAGCTACAATGAGACATGGATCAGACAAGAATGGGGAGAACTTCTCCAGGAGAAACAACCTTTCCTGTCCTGCATGCAAGACCCCTCCCAGAAGACCCGCACCAACACAACCTTGCTAAGAATGATGTTCAGCCTCTCAGATTCACAGTCCACCACCACCAGCCTTTCCTTCTTCTTCTCCAGCTCCTGGAAGAGCACGCGGTAGCCCTCTTCTGTTGTAGTGAGGATGTTGACAGCAGTCACCTGCCAGTTCTTCTCGGCTGCGGTGTCCAGCACTTTCTGTAGGACTGACAAACCTGTGATGGGAGTAGAGGGGGAAGAGGACAGTAAGGGGCCAACCAGGTTTTAGGTGTGCAATGGCATCTTCCCATCCTTCTGACAGCCTGCGTAGCTGCCTCAAGCCAGGCTGGATACAGCATTGCAAGAGTGCAGCAGAACTCCAGAGAGCAGCTAATAGTCTAGCATCTTACCCAAACACAGCTGGGCTAGAATTAATGACTCCTGCTTTTTCTGTCCTAGCACTGGAAAATAGAATGATTCCAGGCCTAGTTTTCCTTTGTAATCAGCAGATCAGTCTCGTTGATCAGGCCCTGCTGTGGGATTCAGATAAGAGCTCTAATCCCCATCTTCTTGTCTGTCACTACCCAGCTCACTTGATTTCTTTGGGCCATAGTTCCCTTCTCATCTTTGATCTGTTGAGGCTCTATGCTCCCAGGGTTAGGGACACTCTCAGCAATCACAATACACAATCATATTCAGTGTCCCTGTCTCTCTCGGCAGCATCTCATCAGAAAACTTCATTATTTTTAAAAGGATCTTGCCTAAATTGCATGCACAGCCTTCCAGAGGAGATACACATAGTCAGCACTGCTCTGGAGTTCTGCTAGACAACCCTGTCTACTGCAGTCCTTTTGGGATATTCAGCGTGCCCATGCCTCGTGACAACAGAAAGTAGGGTGGGATGCTTTTACACCTTCTCCTTGTCTCTTAAGGTCATCCTGTCCCTGCAAGGGCTAATGATAACTTCCAGGACAGAGCTGTGAATCACCATTACTTCTGCGCTGTCCTCCACAAGTCCATTTTGCTCTCGGCCTCCAAGTCTGGAGCTTTAAAGGCATCTGAGAGCTGGGGAAACTGAATCACAGAGCAATGAGCTCACTAGCCCTGTTCATGATTTAGAAAGTTAGATAGTATCTTCTAAGAACCCAATAAAGGTTTCTGTTATTTTACATAGACAATTAACTTTCACCAACACAGGGAACTTGGAGTTTTCCAAGCTACCTGCCAGAAACACAGACAGGTATCACAACCGGGTGTGGGCTCAGCTGAGACCTGAGCAGCTGTCAGTTCACATTTATAAATGTGGGACTCGGTGGCTTTGAGTTTGACAGGTCTATCAATATGGGACCGATTCAATATAAACAATTTCCCCATTTGAAACTCAAACCGCTTACACATCAAATATTTCCCTCGTGTTGATGGGGTTCAGACCTGATACTATGAACACAGACGTACTGGATCAGGCTAACGCTTCATCTAGATTAATGCCCACCTTCAGCAGTAATGAATATTTAGAAAAGGAATAGGGGACATGGAAGGCATAGGGTGACCCTTCCTTTAGCCATCCTCTCAGCCTCCAGCAACCCACAGTAAGAAGACTTCTTGAGGCAAAGAACTCTATGTTTAATTGCCTGGTAACCCTTCCCATGTACTTGTGACTTACCCCGGTCAGCATCATAAATGTACACAAACTTCTGCCAGCTGTAGTGCTCGATGACACTGATGAGGGCATCCTGGAGCTCTGGGCGAAGCTGGAGAACAAACTGGTTGGACGTTTCAACAGGGAAGCTTGGCGTTATGAAGCAGACGTGGAGAGCCCCACAGAAAGACGTGAGCATGTTAACGGTTCTCCTCTCATAAAATCCAAAGATGGCGTAGACGCCCTTGGAGAACTGTGAGCAGACTGGAGGAGCAGAGAGAAAGGCCGTGAGGGCAGAAGGACAAGGAGGTTTCTCAGGGAAGTCACCAAAATAAACATTTTCCCTGAGATAAGCTGTAGGCTTTCTGGACTAGATAACATTCCTTGAGGCCTGTGGGTTGGTGAATGTAACCCGTGAAGAACAGGGCTTGTGGCCATGGGGTGCTCTGCCCTTGATCTCCACAGACCTACCTCTGATAGGCAGAAGGGGCACAGGAGACTGAATTCAGTATCCTCAGGGCTCTGCTGAAGTTTTTGCTGCTTCTGGGATAAAATGTGTTATCTGAACAAGGGAACGCCCCAGCAGAAAAGCACAGTGGCTCATCAAGCCCTGCCTCTTTCAGATGGCAGCTGTCTGGCCCCTAGAGCTGTTTTACTATGGGGGAGAAAGGCTGCAGCTAGAGCTTGCTATTGCAGTCCCAG
Source organism: Fulmarus glacialis (assembly GCF_000690835.1). Lineage (NCBI taxonomy): Eukaryota > Metazoa > Chordata > Aves > Procellariiformes > Procellariidae > Fulmarus > Fulmarus glacialis. The sequence continues at coordinate 97,761 of NW_009204931.1, forward strand.
ATGCATTCAAGGAGCAGAAGGAAAGCATTTGCATGATAGCACAGCCCTTTGCGGCCAATGACTCCAGGAGGAAACCATGGGTTTGACCTCAGAAGCTGAGACCACGCTGAGAGGGCATCTGAGCAAAGGTTCATCTAGGTTCAATACACTCATAGCACAGCTACAGGGAAGTTTGTCCCCAGGCACGAGCTGCTGGCACGGAGCCTCTGACACCGGGGGTGCGTTAGTGTTTGGGGACACCTGCGTGGCAGCTTCTGATTTCCTCACAAAGCCATGGTGGAGAAGGCTGTGGGCCCAGTGAGGTAGTGGTGGTGGCCTGGGAGGTCTCCATGACTAAGCTCTGAGGGTGCATGCTGGGTTGGCTGGCAGATATTTGTGTCTGATCCCAGCAGCTGGCACTGTGCTGTGCAGGGAGGGCTCTCTTGGGCTGGAGAGCCCTTACCGGGAGAGCACTTAATGAGATCATGGGAGCTGCTGGAAAAATGCCTCAGGATCTCAGTGAGGCAGAGAGAGTTCAGACTTTGGGTTGTAAAACTTAGCCCCTGAGACAGTCAGGCTCATTTAATATCACCCCTGTTTATGGCACATCCCAAGTTATCATCAATAAATCTCCAAGACGGAGGTGGTGGCAGTGACAGTGTTTTCCCTGTGTCAGAACTCCTGGCACTAGTGTCTCCTCCCGTTGTCACTCTGACTCTAAAGACCTTTAGCTGTGACATTTATACCGACTCCACACGTTACACATCACTCGCCAGCCATCCCTCCCCCCCCCGCAACAGAGTTCAGGGTGAGAAGTTGGATGTGACATTTTGGGGTCCCCTGGCAAGCATTCTGCACTGCTTGGGAATCCCTTGACCTGGTTTCTGCTGGTAGCTGCCAGCACCGAACCTTCTGCACATGTGGCTGGAGACAGGCTCCTAAACATGAGCTTGCTTCATCCTTAGCTGGGCTTCGTCCCTCCAGCGAGGACCAGAAGTAGTCCCCGACTGGCTTACAGCCATCCTGGATAAGATTACCTTGTTCCTCACTTCTCCACTGCCAGCATCAAATATTCAGAGGGAAGAGCAAGAAATCCTGCCTCCCACTGTGCAAAGCAAGTCCCCACTCCCATCTCACCACCAAAAAGAAGCAGCTGGATTTCTGAAATGGCACAAAGTGTCAAGGGCTGAGAACTGACTCTCATGACACTGGTGAGAATTTTTCCTTCCTCCTGGAGTTGAGCCCAGGTTTTGGGCATCCCAGCCCAGCAGTTTGTCCCTAAGGTCACCCATCCTCTTTTTGCCACTCAGTGTCTGCGATCTCACATACCTCAGCGCCCTCCTCCCTTAAGGGAATTTGTATTTCTGCGGGGCAGGGACCTCTTGCAAAACCCGAACTGTGATGGAAATAAAACCCTCTTGTCTTTATTTTCACGGCGGTGTCTCTCTTTGCAATCAGCAATTGCGTCTGTATCAGCTGGAGTCACTGCCCTCATCATGAGACTGACACATTCAGGAAGAAAAGTGGCAGACACAGATAGAAATAGTCTGAACATCATTTCCATGTGACTGGACCAGTGGGTCTAATGAACAGTGCGATATACCATATGTGAGAGATCAGAACATGATCTCTGGAGACCCAGGCTTTAGACTCACCAAATGATTAAAGTGACATTCTCAGGGCACCAGGACAATTAATAATCCAGACAATAAACTTAGCTGGCTTCTTTTGCTTTGTTTTAGACAACCATAGCTTCCTTGAATTTTATTTTCTATTTGAAATGAACCTATTATTTTTTAGATTTTTTTTTTTTTAACTCTGTGGCTCAGTCACGCTCAGGCAGCCCTCCTACACTGTTCTGAGACAGTCATCAATCCCAGCGTTTGAAACAGATTGCACCAAAGACAACTGGGAGAATGAACAGTCTTTATCATTAGCAAGTTTGGAAAAAACCCTAGCTCGCTTTGTGCTTTCAGACTAAGAGGAGCCATGGACAAGGCAGGTAATTTGGAAAAATAAAAGACTTGCTGAGGGTTATCATCCAAAGAACAACAAAGAAACTGTTGTGTCAATTAATCTGGAAAAATGAAAATAGTGAGAACTGCAGCCACCTTTCTGGGACTGAACTTGGCATAATGTAAAAGCGGTGGCCGCAAAATTATTTAAATCTCAGGATTATTTTAAATTACAGACGTTCCAAATGAATTTACCCAGCAAAACTAAAAAGAAGTTACTTGCCTTTTAATACACTAAGAGATAGCTGGAATTTCTTTATATTCGCTTTAATTATTTTATTAAGCAAATTTATTAACAGTTGTGTTCTCATTTGATTGCTCTGCAACTTCCTAATAACATACTATTAAGAATTGTATACCTTAACTAGAGGAAGAAAATATTTTAAACTCTTTTTGTTTTTGTAGTGGGGAGGAAGCTTATCAGTTTCTCAGCAGTCACTAGCCTCTGACTGATGCTTTTCTAAAAAGATTAAGAAACATAAAAGGGATAAAGATCATGCTGGAATGGAAGGTTCAAGAAGTTGAGCTCTTCTGCTCAATTGGCTGGTGATAACATCACACTTTGCAAGCCTCGTGCCAACTCCCTGTTAACAGCTGGATGGCCACAGACTGGCTTTTCCTACAGAAGAGAGTTGCAGTCAATCTGGTGATGAGGGTTAGCAGTTGAATTTGGACAGTTCAGCCTCTGAAGTTCATTCCTGCAGGCGGGAAACTGGCTGAAATGCAACAGCATAAATGTCTGCACATCCACGGATGTGAGCGTGAGCAAAAAGTGTTCACTTCAATGTAAACGCAGATATTTGTGATAGTTTGCATGTGCTATTCTTGGCCTCTGGGCTGCACAAAGGGAAAGAAGGACAGAGAACATCTATTCTGGACTGTAACTATGCTGTTATCTGTAATTAATTACAGAAAAGTTTTCCTCTAAACAAGCCCTCAGAAAATACAGTACATAATGATTGATAACCATGGCAACTATTACTGTATTCACCCTGATCCGTCTGGTATAATTGATGAGGTTGGGACTTCTGGCTGGGACATTCCCAGTGTGTGCTGCACCAAGCACCATGGACATCCCATATCCCTCCTTCTCCAGGCACAGGATCTCTCACTGAGGCCTCCTAGTGCCATTCCATGAATACAATAAGGTAAAAGCAGAGGCATTAACTTGATAGTCACCTGGTGACACTGGAAAGACAACCCAGTGACAATCATCTGCTCTTTGGACACAACTCCGCGGTGCCTGTTGCAGCCAGGTGAGGTGAGAGCTCCTCAGACTGCTCTAAAAACACTTCTAACTTACAGTAAATATCAAAATAGCTTTGTAAGTTAGTTAAAAAGCGACTGATGTGGTAGAACAAGCAGGAGGAGGCCTCCCCTCTCCCTCTGCAGAAAGGTAGTCATCGTGGAGCTGGTGTGGCCTTGAATTCAGATGAGGAAAAAGCACACGTGCTTCACTCGTGCTTGAAATCCCCAGACTCTAGGATTTCTAATCCTGCAATTTATCTCAAGTTTCTCTTTTCATATGGAAATATTCAATATAAAACATTTAAATCCAAGAGAGGAAACATGGAATTAATTGAAAGCACACGCAGGGTAGGACACCTACTTGGCAACTGAAGAGAGGCAGCTCTGGCCACCTTTGCAAATACTTCCAAGAAAAAGAAAAATACATGCCCACAACTTTAAATTGTACATTTGCTGTGCAGAAAGGGAAAGCAAAAGAGATGTTTCGAGTCTATAAAAATTCCTGGGAGACTTTTTGGCTAAAGCTCAGCTCTCAACCAGACACAGAGAGAGGAGATGCACAAGACCGATTTCTGTATTTAGGAGGGCCAGAGATATTTTGGAACTGGAGGTTTGATCTGATCTATGTGAAAGGCAGATGTCAGATACAACAGATATCTCATTTGGATTTTGGTAAAAACAGAAGGGAAACCAAAAAGTTTCTCTCAGAAATGGTCACCACAAAGAGGGACTTAAACAGTCTCGGCATTTGAGGGAGGAGGAAGGGCAAACGGGCTGCACAGAAGGATGGGAATGAGGATTTGGTCTCCAGGAGTGAAAATGGTGCAATTCTGCTGAGAATCTGCAAACAGGACTGCAAAAAATGGAACTGCTCCCCACGGACACAGCTGGAGATCCTGGCAACTGCTCATCTGCCATTTCCTTTAGAAGCAGAATTTTCACCATTTCACTGAGTTTAAGACTAGAAGGGGACATTAGATCATTTCTTCTGACTTTTTGTATCTCATGGACCATTAAATTTCACCCAGATACCCCTGGAGGGAGCCAATAATATGGTTTAGTTGACTCTCAGGAGACTCAACTGCTGCGTGCCTCTGCCAGAGAACAGAAGTAACAGACAGTGCTAATATCCAAAGCCACAAGAACAGTAAAAAAACTGATTAAATGAAATATCCCCAGATGTTCCCCACAAATGACTCATGTTCTCTGTTGCAGAAGGAGTCAAAAAACCCAGATGGTCCCTGCCAGATCTCAGAGCCCTTCACGACCCTGGAGGATGTCATATCTGAGGAGCATCTAGGAGGGAAGACACCGCACCTTCACCAGGAAAGCCATTCCTACAATGCTGAGCTGCAGATGATGTGAGGATTTTGAGCAAGCTACTCTTCATAGCCCAAGCAGGCAGGGAAAGAAAAAGGCAATTTGGAAACGTAGAACTCCAAGATAAGAAGAAATCTTTAAAACCACCCAATCCAGCACACACAGCACTTACTCCAGAAACCAAATTAACAAATGCTTTTTAAAAATTGCAAGATGAGTGTGGCCAGACTTCGAGTGTAATAAAATAGTCAGCTCAGTCTACTGTCCTCTGTAAGCTATTAAAGACTAGCCCCGCAATGCCTGCAGCCCCAATATCAGTGTGGCACATCCTTCATCTGCCCAAACCTCCTGGGACACAGAACCAAAACCCTCACTTGCAACAAAACATACTCATTGACAACAGTCGTGTCAAGGAACAGCGCCCACATGCTTTTCTTTGCTCACTTGGAGTATATGTGCGCACATGTGGGAAATAGGAGGGGGGATGTGCATGCGTAATTTATTTTTAGCATGCCCTGCCTGGAGGCGACCCTCACACAGTGGAGAACCTGACATCAGGTTGGTGAAGCCGGTGGAATTTCGATGAAAGAGCGCTAGTGTCTGCTTCAATTAGGATCAGCTCAGCTTTCCTCCCAAATGTTTGTCCTCACAGTTCTCCAGTGTGGCGTAGGTGCCAGAGCGCATCTCTTCAGCACATCCCAACGACAGCATGTTCCCACAGATTTTTCTAGCAGGGGAAAGCCAAATAGATTCTACACTCCCCCATTGTTCCACGCATGTATTTAGCTGACAGCAGATACGTCCCATTTATTTGATCAACTGCAAATCAGGCTGATGTGATATTACAAGAAATATATGTTTCTCTTTCAAATATATAAAAGACACAGAAGTGTGCTCCCTTCCATCATTTTCCTGCACTGCTGCTCTGAGGTGGTGGTGCTTCTCCACCTTGGAAGCTGGGAAGTTCTTCATCTTTTTACATCAAGATCTGCTTTCCTTCCCTCATATTTAAACAATAATCTATGACAGAGCTGCTCATAACTGTTTATGCTGATAGCTTCAATTTTTTTAGTTAAATTTGCCTGCCTGACAAATAAGTCTTAGTTTGCCTGGCTGACAAATGATAAGTTTCCCTTGAGATCAAATTGGATTTGGGATACTTCTTTCTCACATGCCGCTGAGTTTAAGGAAAGAGAAATAGCATGGTGCTTTTGTCAACAAAAATAAACAACATGGAGTCTCTGTCATTTAAGTGCACTTCTGAATTATAATCACAGTGGTGGAAGATATGGCCGCGGGAAGTTGACTTTAACCTTTCTGTCAAAGGGACCAGTTGAAAATCATAGCTCTTCCACTTGTGTACTTCACATCTTGAAACCTCTTTTTCTTTTTCTGCTAGAGTCTTCAAATGTAGTTCTTATCCAGCATACAAAAAGGAAGAGAAAATTCAAATAGCAAAGGTCTTAACATGGTCACTGAGCTTGTTGAAAAAAGGAAAGAAGGAAAAAGAAGTTGTTTGACAAGACTTTCCTTGTTTGCTTTGCTTGTTTTTAAACATATTTTTACTTTGGGGATTGCTAAGATTTTGTTGAATCATATAAAATGAAGAATTAAATATACTGAAGGGTTTCCAGTCAATACTCAAATTATTTCTGAATAATGGTGGCACTTTTAACAGGAATTAGGTGCAGATCCCCTACATGAAACACTCTGAGATCATGAGCATCTTTTAACAGGTCCTGGACAAGAACCCAACGGAGATGTCGATATGTATTTGCTGAGACCTGGGACTTCTGGGGTCACAGATTTGGATGTCCCCTTAAATAAAATGTCAGTTGACAGTTATATTTTCTGGGTAGCCTTCAAATGATGGCTAACCCATAGAAAGAGAACAGACACACCTCTGGAAAGGACATGATGCCCCTCTCAAGCAGCATTCAGACTTTGCAAAAGCCCATTCCTTTTGTGGGTAGAATTAGGTTATTATTCTAATAGGGACAGGTTGGCTAATGAAGGTCCTGTGGTTAACAGATCAGATTATGTAAAGGGGAACAGGCCCGGTGCCATCTCTGTTTCAGGTTTGTTATCTAATCATGACTTGGATCTTTGCTTGTGAGGTGGAGGAAGATGACTGCCCCTCTCTGAGCCCCATCTGTTCCAGTCCCTCGGGTCAGAGGCTGCCTCTTGCTCCACACTCGTATAGACCTAAAATAAGACCATATTCTGAGCTTGAAGCACTGATGCCATGCTCTCAAGCTGTGTTAGGTTCTTGCTGTCTACTGCCTTCATCTCTCCAATGTCCCATATCAGAGCCACAGCTTTTCCACAGCACTCCCTGCTTTCATAACTTTTTTAAAACAGAAAAGATACGTAGAAGGACTTTGGTGCCTGGAAACAATTCTGCATTTTTCAGCTCTAATAGAGGATCTGACCTTTCCACCTTGTCTCGTTTTTAAAATGGGAGTCTTTTAAAAAAGATTCTCTTTTCCTACATGCCAGTCTGGCTCATTTCTGGGGTACAGATAGCTGTCAAACCATGGCAAGCAAACCCAGCTGGAATACAGTCTTCTGAGATCCTTTTATGGCACATTATGTCATTAAAAATCATCATATTTAGTTAATGAAAAGTACATCTCCTGCTCCTGGAGCCCAGGGATGTCCCACCTGTGGCTCTTGAACCTTGCATGGCTTTTGAGCAGTTTGACATTTACACATGTGCCAGAACTGTCTTGCACTGCCAGCAAGCCTGCGCTGGCAGCAGGGCTGCTGGGCAGTCCGCCTTTATGCTGTGTCCAGAAAGAAGCAAGCAGAAGACGCTGGCCGTGCTGGGTTGCCTTGGAGCAGCGGGAGCTCTACAAAACCAGCTACTATCTCCTGCTCACAACCCTCACCTTGAGGTCCCCTGCCTCTCCCCCAGAAGGAGGGGGTGATGCCTCACAGGGCCCCCAGCTGCAGATGGATGTTGCCATGGGCCCCAGGGGCTCTGGAAGACCAGCTATCCCTGCTCTCACCTAACCTCCTACAATGAAATAGAAAACCGAAAATTTGTCCTCATTGAACTCTCCACATCTGAAGCAGAGTCATAAATATTAAAGCAAGATTACTACAAATGAAAAAGTGACAGTGATATTATAAAAGGAGGTGAGGGATGAGGGTTGAACCAATTTTGCTTTTGCTGCTTTATTAGATGGCTTTTTGTATTATATTGGTCCTCCTGCAGATAGTGCTATACTAGGAAAACTAAATACCATATCACGGTGCAGCTTTCTGCTGGGGAGCGTGAACAACAACGGAGGAAAAGAACAAAGCACCAAAACCACAACATGTTAATACGGTACATAGCACACTGCTCTTAGGTCAGCACAACATTTAATTCTGGGCTGTAAGAGCTGAATTATTAAAACAGAGTAAAAGAGGGAAATGAGGGGTGGGAGGGGGGAAGATAAGCAGTAGCAGGAAGTAAATGTGTCAGATAAAGAGCAGCTCACTACAGATGAAATGCGTTTTGTCTTTAATAGCTTCTTTTCTTTCCCTATCCCTAATACATTATATCTTTTCCCCGCATTTTTTCTAGACATGAAAGTCTGCGACTGTCTTCAGTGCAAGCCTCAGGTTCTGATGAGGATTTTGTAAGTCTTGAAACTGTTTGCAGGTCGCAATGCAAAAACTGGACTACGGACTTTCCTTGGAAAAGTTATTCCAACATTAATGTTACTTCCATTGGGGAAGGAGGGTGTTAATGTCTACCTCAACAACTCCTTTTTTAATCTTCAGACATGAAAGTCTGCGACTGTCTTCAGTGCAAGCCTCAGGTTCTGATGAGGATTTTGTAAGTCTTGAAACTGTTTGCAGGTCGCAATGCAAAAACTGGACTACGGACTTTCCTTGGAAAAGTTATTCCAACATTAATGTTACTTCCATTGGGGAAGGAGGGTGTTAATGTCTACCTCAACAACTCCTTTTTTAATCTTCATCCCGATAATTACAATTTTGGTCCCGTGTCCCCCTGCTTCATAAAACATCTGCATAGATATTCCCAAATTTTCTCTAGTCTGTGCTTTTGCAGATGTACCAGTTTGGAAGCCAAACTGATGTCTCAGTCTCTCATGTGTTCCCTGTGGCATT
>NW_009204931.1:106478-122638 GCF_000690835.1 Fulmarus glacialis
AGAAAACAGTATTTTGGTAAATTTTCTCAGCTGTATTGTTTCTGGTTTTTTTTAGGATTATTTCCTGCTCATAATAATGTCTCCATTATCTCTTCCCTGCAGTCTGCTCCAGGCATGGAGTTCAGTTATGAACTCCTTTTTCCAGGTTTGTAATGAAGGCAGCAATCAAGACCGTTTTTAGCTGCAGCTCTGTATCAGCCTCTCTCCCTGCCCTATCAGCTCAATACCTTTAAATTTTCCATCACAATCCTACCTTGTGAGGCTTTGGCCATTTGTAATCTAGAGGATTGCAGTCTTTTGGGCCACTGCATTCCATACTGCAAATTACAGCATCAGGACCAAATTTTGTGATTTGGCAGGCAACTGAAGAGCAGACTAACTTTCAACATGGTTATTTCCATGAAGAGACATGACAACGCGTTTATCAGCAAGTTGGGCCCTCAGAACAGCTGTACTTGGAAAGCAGGTCTGAGTAGGAAGGTCTCATCCAGTGACCAGGGACAGCAGGAGACCGGGTGGCCCAGCAGACCTCCTCCAGTCCTGGGTCTACACGTGGTATTTTCTGTGCTTGCTTTGGGATCTCAGCCAACACTTGGAAGTACTGAGGTCTGAGCTGCATCCAAAGCTCCCCTTTCTGCTTCTAACAGTTCTCACGATGGCTTTAAACATTTCCCTTCCCAGACACTAAGCTTTCACTAGCAAGATACATGACACATGCTGAAAGCATATGCCTGTTTGAGAATGACAAGTCACACACAGCGGTTCGGAGCACAGCACCTGGACAACTACACACCAACGCCCTCATGTCAGCGACGATGTGGTCTCATGCCCTGAGCCTGCTTCTCCCCATGCAGCCGGAGGTCAGCTCCTATAATAATCCTTTCTCCTTTCTCCCTGACATTATTTTTTTTTCTGCTCCTGCTTCTAAATTTCCAACTTTTAATTGTTTTGTGCTACAGTGCATAAAACCTTACCCTTGCATGCTACTGAACTAACACAACTAATTTTAAGGTTTTCTTGATAACAGACTAGAAATTAACAACTTTATTTATTAACACTCCACACTTTTCTATTCAAAGCAGCCAAAGAACCTGACAAAACACACACATATGCATGCACACCCTCTGCAATGAGCCCTCCATGGTCCCAAAGCACATATTTACGCTCAGGTGTGAGCTCTGGGTTTCCTGGTCTCGGGGGTCAGACCCCTAGCGCTCTTCAGCCTACACGGTCAGCGGCAGCCAGGCAACGCAGGTGTTAAACTCTGCAAAGTCAGATTGGGCATGGTCCTGGTGTGCCCAGCTTTTAATCCCTGCTTTGGATCTATATGAAAAGAAACCTTTATATTTTCTTAAACACCGACTCCCTTTCCTGATAGTGATTTTTTAAATTGACAAGAAAAACCCCTAAACAACCCCTTTTTTAAATTCCAGGGGTGTGTTTCCTTCAAAGAAACATAGGTATGCCATATCCCATACACCTACATAGGATGTGTGGGCATTATTATTAATTTTAATTGGCTCAGAATTACACTTATCCAGTTATCCCCCACAGGTGGGTACCCACTACAGATGCAACCATCACTCTGCATATGTTTGTAGGATGCCTGGCATAATGCTACGAGGCCTCTGTGAGGTACTGTAATGTATACATGTTAAATAGCAATAAAGCAAGCCACTGAATAGCTTCCTCGGAGTAGAGAACTACCTTCCCAGCAGAGAGGAGAGAAATGATATGGCTGGCTCACCACAGAAAATAAAACAAAGGACAAGGAGGGACATGGAGAATTTTCCCTAACCTGATTGATGTTTTCAGTAGTGATGATGTCTTGTGTGTGCTCTATCTTAAAATATCTTCCATACTAGGAGGGAGGCTGCCTGATGCAGGCTGTCAGAGGGCACAGAGGATGTTTCCGTCTCATACTAAGCTATTGTTGGCCTTTCTGACATTATTTGACTCCCTGCTCATTTAAAAATAAAAGGCAGCAGACAAAAAGCACAGAGTACATTGTGTGGGGAAAGCACCACCAAGCTCACCTCTCCACAGCAATACAGTCTCACTGGTCTGGCCAAAGAAGGAAGAACTTGCACTTATCCAGGACAAAGCATTCTTCTTCAAACAAAACCTCTCACATACAGAACAGAGCATCTTGTCCTTGGGAGCTTGAAGTGGGAAGAAGTACTTAAGACCACCAGCTGCCCTACATGCTATTTATAAATGTCAAGTATTTATAAATTCATGTTTTCTATACATTTTCAAGGCTACATTACAGGTATCTGCTGAGCTAGCAAGGCAGATGCTCCAAAACCTACATGTGCCATCACTGCTCCAAAACTGCCATCTTTTCTGCAATCATCAGAGCCATTAGAGTCTTCTGAAAAGAGAAGCAGCAAAGGTACAAACCCAGCAAACCACACTCAGCGTGCAAGGGTTAAGCCTCTAGAGCACAACCTTTTGTGCTACCCGGTTGTATATTGTATTCACCTAAGGTCTGTGAAAGCCCAATCTTTTGAAACCCCATTTAACACCTCAGCAAGGTTAGGTGCAGTATGACAAGATCCTTTGACATCTGAGAATGCTGGTTTTTGTGGGCTTAAGTGCCTCCCTTGGTGGTTCTTTGCTATAGTCATTTCTTGTAGGGTTTTTATTTTTCCTTTTCACATTAATGTTCTGTTCCATTGTGCTCATAGCTTTCTTCAGGCCCACTTAATGTCAGGGGGAATATTACCGTTTCTCCCCTGTCATTAGAACAGCTTTAATCCTGTCTGCATTGCAAGGGCAATAAATGATAATAGCTACCACATTTTTATTTCTGCAGTGCCTCCGAGCACCAGGTTTTTTGAAAAATCCCAAACAAACAAGTTTAAGCTTGGGATCTTTTAAACCCAGTGGGAGACTGTGTTGTCTGGGGAGCAGGAACGCAGAACTGCGACAGATGGCGAGATCTGGACCTATGGTTTACAATTTTACGGTCTCTGGTGAAACTTCTGTGCGAATAGCTCGTTGTGGGTGGTGGAACAAACAGTTTACATGAAGTGCATCTAGCTAGCGTGCCCAGATGGAGCTTCTACGGAGAGGTGATACTTGTTAAACCGGGGCTGCAAGCAGCTGTAGAGGGCAGCTTCCCTCTCGCAGGAGGTGAAGGCATCTGTCCTGCTGAGCAGCGCAAACGGTGGCGATGGAGGAACTCCACTCTCTGCCCTGCTGCTCCAACAGACCTGTGGATAGACCTGGAGACCCTGTGTGAATGTGACCCAAAATATCAAAAATACAAGCCAGAAGCTGGCTACATAACAAGTCCTTCACTGGAAATAAAGTGGAATTCAAGATTTTCCTAAAAAATCTTGGGTAGAATCTGTCATTTTACCAGCATGACAGAGGGGGCTTTTACAGCTACAGTCCTCTCCTGAACCTGCACTTGGATCCATAAAAATTGTCTCCCATAACAAGATGGTCCCATGCAGCAACAAACCTCCCAGGACTGAGGAAAGGACCATGAGGTGGGAGAAGCTGCAAAGCACGTCACCAATTATACAAAGCCACCTTGGATGCACACCTTTTGCCTAAAACAACCCTGGGCAATGAATTCCCACTAATGTTAGTGGCAGGCGGCATCAAATTCTCAGATACAAAGCATTATAATAATCTTTTCTAGAGAGACAATAACTTGGGAAACGTTTTTCTACTAGATGTTTCACTTGCAGAGCTTCATGTGTTCACGGTAAAGATTTATGCTAGTGAAAAATACTAGGTCATCTTCCCTACATAGAGGCCAGCGAAGATACCAGGAGCATCTCAGTTATCCTGAACAGCCTGCACTGCCAATGGGACTGAGAAAATAGTCTGGAAAAATGGGATGTGTGTCTCAGGGAAAAGAATGTAGGAGCATCCTTAACATTAGGAAAACACCGAGATCTCTTCCTGACGTGCCTAGTTACATACAAACACCTTCTCTACCGATTTCCATTCTGGGAGAATTTTTAAGCTCCTGAAGAAAGAGACTCTCCAGTGAGCTGCAGAGAGCAAGAGAGATCATGTAAAACACTCTGCATAAACACAAACTGCGGGGAGGCCAGCCAGAGCACAGGAAAGGAAGTTGTTAGAAACTTGGGGTCATTCATCATTCGGGAGCAGAGATACCGCACATACAGATGCAGCTTCTGTCTCAAGCAGTTACTCAGTGTAAACCAAAGACTATGACATGATTTAGGCAGCTACTGAGAAAACCCCACTGCTTCTCAGCAGAACCTTTACCTGTAAAATATCATTTAGACAGAATAGCAGCAGCAGACTGGAGGATGCTAATTTGTACCACTTTTTACAAGCATCAGAGAGACTCTTTCACTATTCACCAGATGTTGCTCGAGCTTTCTGTTGACATTGCAGGGAGATGCCTCTGATGAAATACATTTGTCCATGAAATCAGAGGTGCTGGCCACCGTGGGTCAGGCAAGCCTTGAACAGAGAGATACCAGGAGCTCCAGGTTTTCAAGGAGTGGAAACAGTCCTTAGATTGAACAAATATTGTGCAAGACAACTGAGCCATGGAGAGCTCCACACATCAGGAGTTAGATTTGCTTCCCACAAGGAAAACTGGGGAAACTACGCTGTGTAATGGACTCTAACGGTACATCTAAAGTGAGCACATAGATGGCTAAAGGTATAACTAACCTAATTAAGGCACCATTTATTCTAAAATCCTCCAAGGGGAAAGTAGCGGTGGAACTGCCATCTACAAGAGAAGGTTGCTAGGGCAGAGGCTGCTGCCACCAGTGGGTAAAACCACAATAAAGACTTGGTTTGGAAGGAGCAAGGCAAAAGGAAACATCCCTGGGGCAGATTGCTCTGCCTCTTGGTGTGCACAAGAAGCCAGGGCTGCAATGTTAAAGCCTGTGACTTACACCTCCGGGATTGTTCTAGCTAAACTAGTGAGGGCTGTGATTTTCTTCTTTCTGTACTGCAACCCGCTTTAGGTGCTGAATGTGGCAGAGAGGAGTGTCTAGCCTTCACTTTGAGTTCCTGACCCTTCTGTTAGAGAAAAGATTAATTTCCCTGTGAGAGAAATTATTTTTGGCTGCCTATATTTAACATGACAGTGAACATCTGCAGTCATATTTCCTAAGCATTTGTTGTGATCATTTCCCCGCACTGCTAGTCCTGACAGTAGAGTGGTGTCAGTTGAGAGCCCTAGTAGCATTTCCAAAATGTGCTTAAATGACTTAGTTGACTACCACGTCTCTTTAAAGAAGAGAAGTTGGAATGATCCGAAGATGATTCGGGATCTAGGCACACAACGTGCTGGTGCAGGCGCGTTCCGCAGAGGAGTGGGGGATCGCGGTATAGAGGGGGGTTTCCTGAGCCGGGGAAACCCCAGGGGAACGCAGAGACCTGCCAGGAGCCGGCAGTATGGTCTAGTTTTGTCAGCTGGGAAACACATGTTTCCTGAATCAGGCTGCAGGGATACAGGACCTGATTTGTGTGTGCAGTCAGATGTGACTTGCCTGTAAAGTATACTTGCTTCACGTCTGCTTGAGCATAGGTCGCCAAGGTCCTCCTCAGAAGCATCCTCAGGCATGAAACCAAAAGGAATTTGTGATAAAAGACCCTCAAGAAACTTCTCCTGACATCTTCCATTATTGGAAAATCCTTCAAAGCAAATGTATGTGAAATAACAGAATCCTGAGGAGATGTGAAAGCTGGGAGGGAGAAGGGGAACGGGGGAAAGGAGACTCAAGCTTGAGGTTCATTGGTGGGGGAACAGCCAATTTAATTTCAAAATCAATTGGAGCTGTAAAAGTGAAAAACTAGAATGAAAGAGAGTGTGAAGTGGGGCTGAGTGCAGGAGCATTCAGAGATCCAAGGGCCAGGTGCCTATTTCTATAAGGTGAGGGAGAAAAATGGGCTTTCAACTTCTGGGTCACTCTTTCTTTTCTCTCTGAATGGACAAAGACAATAACACTATGTCCTTCTTTAATCCTGCCTAGTCTTAGTTAGGAAGGGTTTTTTCAAACCTCACTGGCTAAAGCCTGGCAGCCTATCCTCCATGAGGATTTTTAACCTCATTTCACCGTTGGACAGACTGAAGCAGCCACCTATGCAAAGCCACACTGCAATTTTGGGAAGGGACCCAAGTGCCCTCACACGAGCCCCTCTTTGTCAAAGAACAATGTGAAGAATGGGCCCATTGTTTTTCCAGTGGGATGCTCACAATTTATCAGTGAAATGCATTTCCCCAGTGGATGGTGACTGCTCCACAAGGCACTCCCTGTCCGCGTTTACTCTTCTCACCCATCCTTTCGGAGGAGGGAACGCGCTGACAGCAGAACAAGGCAGCACTGCAATGGGCGTGATGTTCCTCTCCAAGCACACACAGACTTGGCACCTCACTCAAGGCTCGGGGATTTTGTGACCAACTGTTGAGTGGGCACTTTGAAATGGAGCTCATGTACTGGCTTTAACACTAAACACATTGCAATTCCTCTCACAGCTCAACCTCATCCCCCCTGCTGATTGATGCTGGGCTAAAGGTTTCTAAAAGGCAGAAGGACAACATGACCTCTTGCCTGAAAGACTGGAGACCTTCCCAGAACAAAACCATGGCCCCCCAAATGCCTCTTGTTTGGCTCGCTCCGGGTGATTTAATGTTTTGTTAGCTTTTAAAAACCAGAAGGGTTATCTAATCACAATGGCCATGCTTGACTTCCAGCACAACACAGAGCTGGGTGGCCAGCTGGTGGCTCTTGAGAAGAACTACCGCTGGGCAGTGGTTTCTGGGCCAAGCAAATCCCACCCTGTGTGGTAGGGATGCTGCACCTCTGCAGGCCCCACTGCAAATCCATCCCATCTCCATCCTCAACGGAGCAAAAGGGAGTCATTATCCCTGTTGGCTCTGCCAGACGTGTGCAGTATGCACTGTGGGTCTCAGACTAATGAAGATGTAGGAGGGGAAGTTGGCCACCTTTGCCATAGAACTTACCCTATTCCTGCATCATGCTGACATGATTTTTATTGGAAAACAGTATCTTTAAGAAAGGTATAAAGATCCCATTTTATGGGCAATCTCTATATTTAAGGATCATGCTTCTGCAGGAAATTTTCTTTGATACTAACAAAGACTCTTCACTTCTGGTCAGAAGCCTCCTGCTTTATTTTCTAGCCATAAGATCTTATATTTGGGCAGTACCTAGCACCAAGGGGAATCTCAGACTGCAGCTGCTTGGTTTTTAGCCTTCTTCCTTAAATAATAAATATATTATTGAAAGCTACAAAGCAACTGGCCAGGCTTTTGATGATCTTTCATTAAACAGAAAGCAAACATTCAAATGGTCTACTGAACAAGCAAAGGATCAACATTTTAAAGAAAAGTTACCCTAGACTCCCCAGCTATTTTAGTTCATTTTGTCATAAAAGGTTCAGTAGGCCTTACTTTTAGTGTCTCTGAGATGAAACTAATGCCAATGGAACAGATCCAATTCAGACATGCTGCAGACAATAAAGCTAGCTGAAATTTTTCAACACTATTTTTCCCTCCAAATGAAAACTGAGGTTTGATCAAAAGTAGGATATCACTGATTTTGACAAAACACTCCAGTTTTCCCATGGAAAAGCAGAAGGGGAAAAAAGTTTCATTGTTAAGTCAGAATGTTAAAAAATAAATGTCAGGACGCAATCAACCCTCCACCCCCTCCCTGGATCATAAATTCCTCTAAAGACTGCTGCCAGTATCCTTTCCAGGAGAGGTACTGTGCTGGAGGAGCAGGGATAAATCTGAGGTGAGAGGTGGAGAATATGGGGTCAATGGAAATGTTGCCAGCATTCACGCTCAGCCGCGGATGGGAAACTTAGCCACTCCCAGAGCCCTGTCTCCTGACAAAAACACACTTAAACGGCATTTACCCTGCACCCGGACAACCTCTGCTCAGCACAGCACGCGTCCTTTGTCCTGTCATGCCCACGGGGTGACGTTTCTCCCTGTGCCGCATTGCATCCGAGCTGTCAGCCCTCTCCTCCCCACTGGCACCCGTGTGCTCGCCCTGCTCCGACAGGTACAGCCGTGCCTCTTACTATACTACAGCTTCATCCCTGCTTTGTCACCCGCCCCGTGAGCACCTCCGCGTTGAGCTCAGCGGAGCCCTGTAATCCTTCCTACCCGCAGGGCATGGCTGGCTTCTTCTGTGACCCCATCCCTGTGGGTGCAGGAGCCCTCCACGTGTCCCCGTACTGCGTCCCGCCGTCACAGGCACGTGCACGGCCGTGAACAACCCCGGGGTGCTGTGCGTGCGGGCACAGGCATGCACCCCCGCCGAGGGAGCCCTCCCAGCATGTCCAAATCCCTTCTGCCACAGACCTCCCAAATCCTTCCTACCACGTCCCACCCGGACGCGTGCACACACATGCACACACACACTAATCCTTCCATTAGCTAAATCCCAGCTTTTTACAGCGGCGTTCTCTCACACAGCCCTCCTTATCACCCTGCTCACAGACGCACAGGCTAATCTCTGTCCGTGTGCCACGCGCAGCCACCCGCTTATCTTCCCTCTCTTCTACGCGCGCACACTTTTTTACACAGAGACTAATCCTTCTCAGTGTCACGTACCTCAAAATCCTTCTTACAACACCCCCTCGCACACTGAGTAATCCTTTTCAGAGTCTCGCACACACGATCCCCCTGACAGCATCCCTCCACACGCATGCACAGCCGCATGCAGCATCCCACAGCGTGTTTCACATGCACTGGAACTTTTTGTGTGTCACACACACCATTATCCCCTGAAGCACATATTTTCCACTAAGTCTAACACCATCCATCAGTGCAGTAAAACCAGCATTTTTTTAAAGCTAGATAAACTAATGCAGATGAGGTATTTGGGGGTAAAACCTTGGATATTTGGGCAACCGTCCTGGAAAATGGAGAGCTTGTCTCATGAGGAGAGATTTAAAAGATCTGACATGTTTAGTGCAGGGAAGCAAAGGCTGAGAGAGGATGGGTTGCTGTCTATAAAAACATCAGAGGGGTAAACACTAGAGAAGATCTATTGATGCTAAAGGACAACATTGGCATAAGAACAAGTGAGAATAAACTAGTCATGAATAAATGCAGGCTGTGAACCACAGAAAGATTTATAACTGCAGGAGAAGAGCAGCTCTGGTATCGCTTTCCAAAGGGAGCACTGGAGCAAAACCAGAGCTGGTTTCATCTAGAGCATCATTTTTGTCTGAGAGCACAACCTGGCGTCGGTGACCCTGAGGTCCCTCTCCGTGCTCGCTGTGCAGTTGGGGCTTGGAGTCACACCCTCCCGCACCAGCACACTATTTCTATCATAAGAAGTCAATAGTGGAAATGCTCTTTGTTCCTTGGCTTTGTCTCCCCATCTGCAGCAGGGGGGTAAGAAAACAGAATCCTTCCCTTTGTGCCCTGGAGAGGTGGGTCTCTTACATCCACCCATCACCTCCACAGCTCTCTTCCTTGACTTGCTGACAGGTATTGCAACAAAACTACCCTGGCCCTTGCCTTTTTGACTGTAACATTCTTGTCACTGCAAGAGATGAGAGGGAGCAGAGAGCTCCCTGCTCAGCGCGGGAAGGACAGGCGCGGCACCCAGGGATCGGTTTTGATCACATGCAGAAACCACTCTCACGTTTCCTCAGCACACATTTACATTCCCGGAGTCTCCCGCTTCCTCTGTTTGGCTCTCTCCAGAGACACCTAACACCTGACACGTCCAATAGGAATTACACATCTGTAATACAGATACAAAAAACCACAAGGAAATGAATATTTAGTGGACTTCAAGCACTTCTGCATGAGCCATTATCCTCCCAGGAGCAAGCGTGCCTGATGCTTTCCTCCCCTATACCTCGGTAAGGCAGATGAAGGGGATGTTGGCTGAGCAGTGTGAGAGAAGAAGCAGATATAAAGGTCCCTACCATTTGCATAAAGATGAAACAATCTCTTTTGAAAAGGGTAGAGAAAACCGAGACATTTGAAAGTTTCTATATACTTCACATTATCAAACATGGAGCTCTGCCCCGTGGGACTGAGCAAACCCTGCTTACGCTGAAGTCAATGACTTTTAAAAAAAACTTGAGATCTTGGTAAACAGAGAATGGCATTTATTACACTGGGGGTGACATTTATTACAATGTAATGTGAGGGCAACCAAGTGCCCACTGGGCAGAGAGGGCTGCAGGGGGAGGAGGAGACTGGAGATGCACAAAACACGTGGCAGAGCTGCAAGGAGTAATTTCAGTGATTCCCCTAGAAGACGACAGAGCGAAGGGGAAAGGAGGGAGTGAGGGTGGGAAGGTGCCCCCCCCCCATTCAGACTTCGGAAATTGTTCATTTAGGAAGTTCACCTAATTTTTTTGAAATTACAAATTGGTCTCTTCTTTTTTATAACCACAAAACTCGGAAGAGAACACAAAAGGAAAACCTGGCAAATAGAGCTACCAACTTACTTTCTCCTCTTAAGAAGTCACACCAAAAAAAAGCATTAGTTATTTTTTTTTTGTTCCTAATGGAAATATCAAAATGAAACAAGAATATTTAGTTTTGTGCCATTTCAAGTAGCCTTAAGTTTCCTTTTGGTCAGGGAAACTGATAAATATAGTTTTATTTCTTTAGTCGTAGATTTTTGGTACTTTTATCTCTGTGGAGAGAAGATGGGAAAACAGAGAAATATGAAAATAGGTGGAGATTGGCATCACATGCTGGTTTTTTTTTCCTGTTTTCCAACTGGTAGGTGGGAGGTAAGTGGCAAACTGGCAAAAAGTGTGAGCATACATAGAAAATCTCCACGTTTACCTTTTATTTCAGATTTGCAATGGCAAAATGATAGTAAACATTTATTGAAACTACTATTCCTTGAGGGAGAAAGATCTTTTATGGCAAAGACCTATTTTGAATGACAAAATTTTCCACAAGCTTTCAACCACATCTAGACAAAAATTTGTAATTATCTGCAATGGTCTGGGGTGCAGCAATGGGGAAAAAACCAATGTTGAGGTAGAAGCAGTGCATTGGCATCAGCCACAATGCAGTGCAGTGAGCACAAAACTCTGGGGCAAAATCAAAAAAGCCAAATCAACTTAAAGGATGGAGAAAAACTAATGAAAGTCCTAAGTATTTTTAAACTAAAGAAGTAAAAAAAGGTTCCTTAATGTCACAGATTATGTTTCCAAAGCATACAGCACATAGTATTGCAGGTCAAGGTCTTACACAAGCAGCACAGACCTCTTCAGCTCCTGCTCCAGGCCTGGCTTTATCTAAGCATAACTTGGTTATTTGCAGCCAATCTAGGAGTCAGAACAAGTACGTGGGCAAATACGACACACCTCACAGGGCTCAGCCCAGAAAAAAAACACATTCGAGCCTTTCCTTTTCCACTGCAGGCTTAGATTCAGAGCTCTGAGTTTACGAACCGTTCAAATGGCGAGCTCAGCCTAGGTTTGGAAAGAGCAGGTCCATCCCTGGAATCTGGCTCAGCTGCACCTCATGACAACCCACCACTCATACAAACCTTTCCAGAGGAGTCTCTCAACCCTCAGGAGAGGCTAGCACCCAACCGAGAGAGGACAATGCCCCATTCGTATGGTGGAGGAGGTACCCATGAAACATCCTCAAGCCTTGCCGAGAGCAGAGGTGGAGGGATTTCACATCTCATTTTCTAGTACACAAAGAGCACAATGAACCAGTCTCCAGCCACAGTGATTATAGGTCTCATGTTATGAGGAGAACAAAGTTTCAAGCTCCTGGGACAGAGAGATTAAAGAAGGGGAATGCCTGGTGTAGGGAGCTCTTGAAAAGCTGCCAGATCCTGTAAAACAATTTAGACGTGCCACAAGACCTTCTACTGTCAAATTACATGGGGAGAGATGCTCCGTTGGTCCCTAATGGCTTTGTGCTGCTGGACTCAGGCCCAAGGTTGGTGGGTTTTCTGTTTGCGCATTTATTAGAAGTTGAATTCATGTGAATTCATTTTCCTGTTCAGAAAAGCCTGTGCTGGCTATGAAAGAGGGAAAATCCATGACCAAATCAAGAGACAGCAAGGGAAATACAATTGTGAGAAGGGATAACTGATGAGATCAATGACCTGAAGGCAACTCTACATTGGCTAAGGGTTGGTCTCCATTTCTTTCCTTTGAAATGTCCTGTCTCTTCCTCTTTTCTTTGCTCCTTTCATGGTTTTTCACAGTGCTATTCTCTGATTTATTTAGTTTATCCTCTCATTCCCCCTTGGATTTTAGTCTCTCTGCTCCAGTACTCTCTTCCTCAACATCTCTTGCATGAAACAGAAAACAATAATTTTCAACCGAGAGGTTGCTTCAATGATGGTGGCATTGAAGTGATCTTGAGATAAAAGAGATTATTTTTCTACTCCAGGGAAGAGATCTTTAGCAGAAATTCAGAAACTGCAAAGAGAACTAAAGGGGATATAAAAAATATCCATTAAAATAAAAATCTTTCGTAAAAATGTTAAGAGAAAAAAAGTAGTTAAAAAAAAAAGCAAACACAGTCTGTGAAAAAAACAACTCATGAATATTGAAGGTAAAAACTAATCAAGCTAAGAAGGTTGTGTACCAGCGATAACAGTCATATTAAAATCAGCATCACTAGGGTGGGTGCAGAAAATGTCAAGGAACAAACTCAGGCAAGATCTGCAAAACACTGCGAAGCACAAGCATTGCTGGATGAGTTGTTTACAGAATTACAGAATCGTTTAGGTTGGAAAAGACCTTTAAGATCATCAAGTCCAACCGTTAACCTAGCACTGCCAAGTCCACCTAAACCGTGTCCCTAAGCACCACATCTACACGTCTTTTAAATACCTCCAGGGATGCTTCCCTGGGCAGCCTCTTCCAATGTCTGACAACCCTTTTGGTGAAGAAATTTTTCCTAATATCCAATCTACATTTAGTCTAACTTAACCCAGAAAAAAATTGCCTACAATGGGTGGAGCTCTTTTGGAACTGAAATCATATTTCATTGCTTCTCTTTTATGGAATTTATATAATTTATCTTAGCAAATGGAATTAAGAAGATTTTATCTTTCCATTTTTAAAAATTCCCTAGATGATAGCTTGGAGTGATTGGGGCTCTCTGATCTCAGCTTGAGTCATTGCTTCTATAGAAGGTGCAAGACCAAGAAGAACAGGAGTGGAAGTCTCAGTACTTTGTGATAAATATTAAATACCTTGTTCTGAATCCTCCTGTCCCAAAACATGACATTGCCTTTTTATGGAATGAAAACATAAACATAACATAAACATCCTTCATAATCCTGTTGTCTCTTTAAAAAAAAAAAAAAAAAAAAGTGGCATTTTCTACTGAGGCCATAAATATTGATGTCTTTCTGAGGTCCCCCAGAGCCCTATCATTTCTGCAACTGACTGATTAATAATAGATTAAACACTTTAGTTTTGCTTATTCTGGGCTTCGTAACTTTAAGTGCATCTGCTGCATTGGTAACAGAAGGGCCTGGGACTGATGGATCTGGCAGATATTCAGTAGAGGAATATGGCAGCAGTCTACAAATACCTTCAAGGGCCAAAACTCAACCAAAATCTACACAGGGACATCAGAGGCTTAGAGTAATTCAGTGAGGAGCTTCAGAATGTGTTTACTACAGATAAGATTTTGTGTCTTTGGAATATCTGCAGTGTTTACTATGTTACGAGTCCACGTGACATTACACAATAGACGTATAATAAACTTTGCATTCATAACATGCCTTTCATTCGATGAGCTCAAAGGAGCTTTTGGCTGTGTTTTATGAAGGGCCAGACTGGGCTGGTTTCCGATGTGCTGAGCAGCAGTGATTGCTCAGTACCTCCCAGAAACAAACTTCAAGGGACTTTTTGGATGTCACACAATGAGCCTGTATCAAAGCTGATGAAAGAACCAGGTGTTCCTGGCTTCTAAGCTCATGTTCAAATCCACTGGAGAGTGCTGTCATGGAGGATTTGTTCTAGCTCTGCAAGCCGTGAAACACCAGGGAAAATACCTGGTGTTACTCTCCTTGTCGATATAATTAATAACCTCATTTATAGTGCTCTATTAAAAGGATACAGAAGGCTATATGAAAAGTCACATCTGTTCTCTTCAGCCCTGAATTCAGTGTGAGTTTTGCTGCTCATGAGTACTTGTCAGCCCAGCAGCATCGCACAGGACTGCTCGATAACCTTGATCTTTAAATGGGCAGAATGGGCCAATGCACTGAGGGATGTAACTACAGTTGTCTTGGGACCAAACTCAACCCATGTGATTTCGGTGGTGAAAATCATTCCCAGAATCCAGCTAGGTCCTCTACTACCATGCAAAGGGCAAAGACACACTTCATTGCTCTGAAGACTGTCTACCCGTTTCTGGTGTGAAACTGGAAGCCGATGAATTGAGTACACGCAGCAGCAGAGGCAGGCTTTGCTCGTACGCCGCTGCTGGACCGCGGTGCTAGGGAGGAGGTCCAAAGCGAGTCTGGGGGGCCACACTCACGGTTTCCTGACTGCAGCAGTCTCTCCTGACTGACTGCCTCTGTCTGGATTTTCTTTTTTTCTCTGCAAGTCTGTGCAAACAATTCTAAAAAAGCCAAAACTAAGGCAGAGCAATTACCCAAGTGCTCCACAGAAAATCATTGCCATTCAGCTCTCTGCCCACGCACACATACAGACACAATATTAAGCCCGTCCAGCGATGCAGCAAAATACATGCTTAACATTTAACATGAGTTAGGATTGAGAAGTCACTAGCTGGGCGGGCAACGTTTTCTGTCTGCTCTTTCTTTGCAGTACCCGTGGGTAGAGAGCCCGTCCAGGTGTGCAGGGAAGCACAAAACAGCCCCAGGCCCCCCCAGCCATGCTCTGTGCATTTGGGGGCACCCAAGACTCCCCCTGCACCCAAGGTCGTGCTCAGTGGCTTGCTCCCGGTGTGACACTGGGCTCCCATTACCAGGGCTGGTGCAGACAGCAGCAATACCCCTGTCATCTCTGAGTTAAGTAAAAGTTGAGTAGATGCTCAGGTATTTTGTTGATCAGACTGAACAAATGGGGAACAGACACTCAGGACCACTGGGTAACACATTCAAAGACACGATCTTCACTATGTGTTTCTTTTGTAAACGCTGTGTACACGGCCCCTCCACCCCCTTACAGCAGCATTACAGATTCACATGTGCCTTTCCCTGAAATGGGTAAATAGCTTCTGCGGGTTTCCCTTTTGTAAAACATGGATTGGTTCAGTTTTCTTTTCTTCCTAGCAGGCAGGGGCTTCTGTACTACCACACTGATTTGCAACAATGCTTTCCTTGATGTCAGCTGCTCAGTGCCCAAAAGACATCTCTAATTGACTATGGTCAGACAGGATTCCCATGCCCTGGAGCGGAGTGTCAAGGGGAGGAAGGCAGAGCAGAGCTGAAGCTGACTTTGCCATGAAGTAGCTAAGTGGTTCCCTGCCTGCTTCCCAGGCAGAGACACCAGTGCTGCACCATGGAGCTAATTGCACTGCAACAAATTGATGGAAATCAAATATTTATTGGTTTGTGCTTGTCCGATCAGGGCATCTGCAGGGAGCTGAGATGATCACTGCAGGACCGCTCAGCCCAGGAGGCCTGGGAGCAGCAATGGTTCCTACAGAAATGCACACAGGTGTTTAAAGGGAGGGGACAGACTTTTTTATCCACCTTGAAACACAACTTGCTCGATGACAAGCTCAACTAGCCAGAAAGCCTTCTGTACTCCTGTTAGTATGATGCTGCATGCAACATCAAAAGGGGTGCTCTAGGGAGAAGTGGTACCAAGTGTAAGAGGAACAATCTTCATGAGGAAACATGCTGTAAAAAGATTTCACTTTGATCTTTTTCCCAAGCAGTTAGTTATAACTCCCAGTTAGTGACTGCAGCCATTCTGCTGCCATTCAGCAGATACATCTTCAGAATTGCAACCCCAGTCCAGCACATGCAGTTGCAAAGAGATGCATTCACTTGGCTCCTAACATGTGAAATTAGGTACTGCTTCAGATATTGGGACATCAAGAGAAAAACGATCCCACTGGCTGCCTTCTTAGAGACCTTGTCCCTAGAAAACAGCTTTTTTTACCCTGCCTTCTTCCCTGGGCAGCTGTAGTCTGTAGCTAACATGCACTGGCTGGTTTAGCCATAGTGTTG
>NW_009204931.1:122669-182395 GCF_000690835.1 Fulmarus glacialis
GCTGAATGTTGGGTCAGCAGCTATTTGGAAAGAAATGAAGCTTAGAAAGGCTCTGCAATGACGGCTGAAAATTTTCCTGGCCATGGACCATGGAGTTCACTACTGTTTGTGGCATAAAGTTTCAAAGCAGGCTTTGCTCAGGTGTTGGTAGCAATCTCCTTTCAAAACAGAGGTGGAAGGAGGTCTTTGCAGGAAGCGTACACCACTGTTTGTGTTTATATCTTCATTAGTTTGCATACCACTGCTTCTCTACAGCAGCTTTGAGCTTTCCTGTGTGGTGAACTACAGGTCTGATTTCTTTTTATATCGTTCCTCATCTAGCTTTTTTTTTTTCTTCCCCCAGAAATTCAGCCAAAGAAAACATGATGTTGGATCCCTTACCCTTGGGCCTCATTATGTGTGTCTCCAACCCTATTTATTTACATTTCAAGGGAGAGTTTGGCAGAGAAGAGAAAACATGAGGGCTTCCCTACAAACTGTGATCAGCCAGTTTTCTCTGTACAAAATCCTGCATCTCAAGCTGCAAAGTCAGGAGATGTGACATGAGAGGAAACTCAGGGACAATGGGCAGCATCTCCTTTTGCCCCTTCTCTGGGCATGGTCTGCCCTGTATTTATATTATTTCTCTTTAAAAACAAACCCAACGAGTAAGGACCTGCCAATTAATGCTATTCCTCAACCTCCCCACCCTCACTTTCCATCTTGTTGCTTTTTTTTCCATTTCTCATCTCTTGTTTTCTCTGATCTTCAGCAGGGAGGACAGGAGGAGGAATGGGGTTCATGCTGTGCCTCTCTCCCACTTTGAACATGCTCACATTCAAACTCCTACTGCTGCTATTCCTTCACTACCCTCTCACGAACTTTTCTTCTACAACATATCAAACTCTTCCTCCTAAAAATATTCAAAATACCAACCCTGCTTCCAAGCAGCCAGTGGCAGAAGGAAATAATCCCTCATATGTTTTCTCATTAATTAAAGTGTAGGGCTAGTGAGCTACACAGTGGCCACCTTTGTACCTCCAGTGAAAGGATGAGTGGCCCTCAGGACTGAGATACATCTGCAGGGAAGGGAAGAGGTATGACAGAGAACTGCTCTGTTGGGGGAAGGTTTTGTGTTAGTACACGATCATCGCATTCAGCAAGCTTTTTGTCTTTCGCAGCACCCATAGACACTGGAGAGCATTCATGCTAGTCAGAGGACTCATTGGCTGAGTACAGAAACTCCTGGAGTAACTCCATGGTGAATAACCAGCATTACAATTAGCAGTGCCACAGTTTTCCCAGGACTTTTTTCCTCCCAAATACAAAAATACAACGTGGTGGGAAGAAACCTCATTGGTTCACATGAACAACTGAAGTTCATCACCTGCTAGCCCTAATTCTGCTGTGTAAATTTGGTCCCATCAGTAACCTGACCGAGGCCAGCAGGCTCATTCAGGAAAAAGGTGGTAGTAGGGACAGAAACGAAGTCACAAGCTGTGTCACAGGGACCAAGCTGGGCCCTGTCAGCCTCTTGCACGACAGCTGAGAGGGGTAGGAGGCACCACCAGCCTGTTGTGTGAACCGTGAAGCAATCTGGTATGTGCAAAAAGGACGACGATGCATCTGCCTCATGCTTAGCCCACAGTGTGTATCTGACTTGGCCAGGAGGCTGCTATGCGTCAGTGAAGCACAGACAAAGCTAGGGTAGCCCTGCACAGGGCATCCTCCACCTGGTATTCCATCAAATCCCACAGCAGTTCTGCCCATGGGGACTCTGTCTGTCCCAAGGGGGTCCTGCTGTCCATTGCTGCCCCAGGGATGGGATCCCAGCCCAGCCTGCCCTCACAGCTGGGTCACTGTGTCCCACCATGCTACAGGCAGTTTCTAGCCATCCCTGTGAATGCGCAGAGCCCGGCTTAGGGACACATCACACACAGCTGTAACACACACACCCACAGCCTGCTCCTGCAGTCGCACCTAGAGCTTTTAAAGAAGCACAGCACCAAAAGAAAAAGCACTCAAATCACTGCGGTGGCAGAGAGACTCTCTGAAATGGCCCTTGCTCAGCAGGACTGCCTGTGGCACGGGGGCCGCTGCAGCAGGGGAGCAGAGGGGGCTCAGTACAAGTAAGGCGCAGGCTGCAGCTGCCCCAAATTTCCACACCAACACTTCCGAGTAGATCCCTCTGCCAAAGCTTTGTGTAAGCAACCCCAAAGTGCATTGTGTTGCATTCGTGTTGGATTTCTTGCCCAGGTACTGGTGGATTTACTTGCCCCTTTGCAAACACCAAGTATGAGGAATTCCTCACTGTGTCTTTACAAAGCACAGATATGCAGGCTTGCCTTTTTCAAGCTGTAGATTAACCTGGGAGAAAGCTCTGGTCTTGCACCAGTTAGGAGGAAACCAGAAACAAGACCCTCTGCGCACTATCAGAGTTCCCCACTTCAGCTCAGGATTAATTTCCTGTAACCTGAAAGATCTGAACCAACACAGGTCCATGCTCCAGCTTAATGCGGAGCAGAGGCAATACCATGGCTTTCTGCTGGCCTGCCCAAGGAATAATCCCTTCTCAAACTCAGCCTGCCCCAGGGTGAGGAGGATGCCGTGCTCTCTGTTGCAACTCAATTAGGGAAGATCCTCCAGCAACTAACAACTCCCGTGGTTTCAGCTTCTGACATATTTATAAGGTGACACGGCTCAATCCCAGGCTCCTCCCCATTATCCATCACTGGGGAAAGGTTTCAAATAGTTTCTGGACATACAATGATGTAACTGATAATCCGCTTGGGGCTTTTTTCCTTCATTTTTTAACAAAACATTCCTCTTACTTTCAAACTACCTCCAGGCTGTTTTTGCGGGTTAATTTTTTTTTAATTAAAAACGCATACATTTTTCTGCAAGAAATTTCAATAATTGAGCTGCAAGGAACTCCTCAGATGCGAGATCTTGGTTTTGCAACTGCCCTGAGGAAACAATTTGGGAAATCCGCACTGCAAACAACTGGGAAAATAAATGGACAAGTTGCATCAGCAGGATGAAATATTAATTAAAGGGAGAATGACTTGACAGCAAGAGAGAGAGATTCAGACTGAACTCGATGGGAGTTGTAACCACTGTCTGTGTGTTTGAGTACAGTAATTTTGCAGCTCCCTTCAAGATGGAGGTCCCCAGATTGTGGTGTTTGGGATCTCACAGGCTGCTATTTCATTTGCATGATTCAGCATCTGTCAGCTTCCCTCTAAGTGGGATTTGTGCCTAAAGTGGTGTTACAGCAACTGCAGGAGACGTTGTGATGACCATAAAATCATTTACACAGAAACAGAATGTCTCCAATGATTTAGCCCCTCCATCTCTGCTCTAAGTGCTGGCCCAAATTCACAGCAGTAAGAACTGAGACAAAGAGCTTTACATGAACCTGCTGCAATGCCACTCAGGGATTTTTCTCACTGAAAATTAACGGATGGGGTTTCATCACTGAATCAGTCCTAGTGACTCTTGTAGTCTCAGCACAGGGCTTGCAAGGGTGAGTGAGGAGTTATTTGGTTATGAGTCACTTATCTTTTTTTCTTTTTCAGTAGAGTACAGACCTTCAACTTCAGAGGGGGGAAAAAAAATCTAAAAATAAGAGTTTTGAGTGCTAAAAAAGGGATGATTAATAAAAAGAAGCCTCAAATTCAATAGTGTATTAAAAATGCATGACTTGTAAAACAACCTTACGGTTTCGGGAACCTGATAGTTATTAACTGAATACTTTCAGGCAGCAGTACCAGGCAGAATAGAGAACAGTTGCAGTAGTTACGAAAGGCTCCTCAACCATATCCATCCCTGTGAACTCATCCTATCGCCCAAGTCCTGGCTCAGCAGTGAGCTGCTGTTGGTTTTCAGCATCTCACCCCTGCCTGTGTTGTAAGGTCAGCCTGTTTGGCTCTTGAGAGTTAACCACATGCACACCTGGATGCACAGCGAGGTGTAAAGGTTGTGATCCACGTGTTGCCTGCACCTGCTGGGTGAAAGATAGCGACAAACTTTTTAACAGGGCCTGCAGCAACAGGAGAAAGGGGAATGGTTTTAAACTAAAAAAGCGTAGATTTAGACTAGATATAAGGAAGAAATTTTTTACAATGAGGGTGGTGAAACACTGGCACAGGTTGCCCAGAGAGTTGGTAGATGCCCCATCCCTGGAAACATTCAAGGTCAGGTTGGACAGGGCTCTGAGCAACCTGATCTAGTTGAAGATGTCCCTGCCCACGGCAGCGGGGTTGGACTAGATGACCTTTAAAGGTCCCTTCCAATCCAAACTATTCTATGATTCCATGAATTTTCCCCAATTTTTTTTTTTTTTTCATAGAGAGGATGTAAGGGCCAGCAGACTTCAGTTTTTGACAGCACCTGACCTAGAGAAATGAAATCCAGCAGGTAAAGAAAAAGCCTTCATGAATTTCAAAAGATACATTGTGCACTGAAGCACGCTCTCTCTGCTGGCTCTGGAAGATAATCCAAACAGTCTAACAAAGAGACTCAATTTAGCCATATGCAGGAACACAGTGGTTTATCAAGGCAATCTGGAGTTAGTTATTAAATGCTGTAAATATCATTAAAAAGAAGTGAGTCAGTGGGGCAGTGGGGAAAAAATCAAGAGTCTCTGAAGGACTACGAGAGCTTGTAGAGGTTATACAGCTGCACAGCACCTCCAGGGGCCATTACTTGCTGTCTTGAAAAGAAAACATGGTTATTTATGTAATCACTGAGCTGTAATATGGCCCCATGAAGGAAATCACTTTGCCTGGAAGATGCCTTGGTAATGCAGATCTTAACGATCCCTGCAGCTGCCAAGTCAAGTCCCTTTTCTCCCTGAGCAAGATTTTCTGCTGGTGTGGCATGAAACAGCCCTTCTGCCTTTTCACAGAGAGATTTGGGCCAGGATAGGCCTCAGGAGGTTGTACCAGCCATCCATGGACCTGGCTCACCTCTACCCAAAGCATTGCTGGCAGACATCCCTCCAGCCTGTTCCACAAGCTCTCCATTTGCTGCTACCTCATTCAGTCCATCCCAAACCAAGCTAGCAGACAGACCTCCCAATGTCCAGCCACCAGCTCCCACCATCTGTGAAGCCCCAGTGGATAGACAGAACCACTTACTCATTTTCCCTCTGCAGGCTGCACCTGAAGTTTTGAAAACTACAGCTACATTTCCATGCTCCAGACTAAAACCCAGTTCATTCCCTTCCTCTTCTCTGCCATGTGTTCTAGGGCTTGGTCACCTGGGTCCCTCCAGAACTTTCTCCAAGTGGTCCCTGTTTTTGTTGAAGTGCACTGTCCAGAGTCAGACACAAAACACTGTTGCTGAACCATGCTAAATACCATGATATATTGGACTGACATGCAGGATTTCCTAAATTAGTGGGCCTGGGTTCTCCTAGCAGATTCTATTACTTGCTCCTATAAACGGACATCAGTATGCAGAGAAAATCTCTTCATCTGTTCTCCGAGATCCATGAACCATACATTTGAGGGGGTCTCTGTATTGTCTCTATGGAATTAAAAAAAAAAAAAAAGAGGAAAAAACTCTTTCTATAGTTTCAGTTTTTTTCATTTGCTTTTGTTTTCCAAAGTACTCAAGAATTATTTGGATTAAAATATCCAGAAAACAGAATAAGAGAAAAAAATTCCTTACAATGTTCCATTCTCAAGACTCTGGTTTCTGAAGGAAGTCAGGGAGAAAAAAGAAATCAGCACCTTCCTTTCTGTGACTGCAGCAATGCATCTGGTGCCATTTGTTACTGACCTGAACCAGAACCTGGAGCCGGGAATGCAAGAGACTGCTCTTAAAGGATGGGATGCCAAACAGGAACCTTTATGGGGAAGACAAATGCCCTGTTTATGTAATCCTTTTTCATTCTTTTTAGTCCTTTTTTCTCTACTCTAACACAAAACTCCTACTTTTCTCCTGACAACTCAGGGGAGCTTCAAGTCATCTCCTCTTTTGCAAAACTGGCAGCAAAAATCACAACAAAAAAGCCACTTCTGATTCACAGAGGTATAAATGAGATCAAAACTCACCCAAGAGGATTTTATGTTGCCCTTCCATGATTTTATAATGGCGATAACAGCAGGCAGGATATGCCAGATGATGAGCAAGGGAGCACTGCTGGCAGCGGGGTGGTAGAGGAATGCCTCTGAGGTTTCCAATCTCAAAATAAGCCTTCTTGGAGTTGGGAAGAGAAGGCAAAATCCTCAGGGACCAGACTGGGGCTGGCAGAAACAAGGTCACTCCAGCCCATGTCGAGTGGGTCGGTGTAGCTGATGACAGGGGGCTGGTGAAGACACTGATAAGCTACTTCAGCTCGTTCTCAGTGCCGTGTCCTGGCTGCGGCATTTCACAGTGTGTCAGCTTAGCAGGGCAGAGCCACATCCACACAATGAAACATATCTTTGAGTTACCACTGCTCTTCACGTGCCAGGGCAGTTTGCTCCTAGACCCTTCACTTCTGCACCTTTCATCACCGATAAAGCCAGGGGCACAGACACGTGTGCATGAAAGCACTTTCTGAAGCCCACCATCACTTCCCTGGTGCTGGTGAGCAGAGACGGCCACCCCCAGATCTCCCTGGGGCCGAGACTGAATTTCACAGCTCACCTCAGTGTCTGTGGGGACACCGAGTCCCCACTGTGTGACAGTTAGTCTCACTGACTGTCGCACAGCGAGACCGAGACTGAGCCTTTGCACAGGCTCTCTTTAGGATGAGAGGTACAACTACAAAGCCGTTATTACCCTGCTGATGGTGCTCTGCACGGGTCAGTGTGGGGGGAGAGGCAGAGAGAGAGAGCTGAGTGGCTTAATTATCCCCGGCGTATCTTTCTCTAAATATCACAACAGGTATTGCTCTAGTTTAATTACTCTCAGCAGCTTCATTAGCAGAGTTGTGTAGTGAGGTCGGATGCTCCCATCCGATCTTCAGGGATCCACAAACAAAATGGGCTTTCTGGTTCTGCATGCGGGAGATGGAAAGATCATTCCTGGAAGTGCTGCTGCCGGGACTGGGGAGGGGGATTTCGAGGAAACGGTGTCACAGCAAATAGCAGCCTCAGGTAGCTGCTGTGATTGCAAACCGCTCTCTCCTGGGATGCCTGCTGGGAGGTCAGGAGCTGTCTGTTTGGCAGTAACAGCCCCGTCTACCGCAGACCAAAAATAACTCTTTGGTTTCAGACGCAGCCCCTGCTGACACAGCGTCGCGGAGCCCGCAGGCAGCCCTGCATCTGCTGTACGGCAGCAGAGGTTGGTCCATAGCATCCTCTGCTCTGATGGAGACACCCCAGCCCTGCTGCCACTGGTGACACGTGCAGGTGATGTTTCACCTCCCCTCCAATTCCCTCAGCTTTGTATGATCCTCCTTCAGCTCCGACTCCCACACCCACACCAACTTTTCCTGAAAAAACAGCCTGGACAGGAACAAGAATACAAAAAGGGAGGTGGTTGTTGCTGTATGAGAGGGTCCTTGGGACAATCAATATTAAAGTGGGTTGGATTCTTCTCAGGCTTTTCACAGATGTATTTTCATATATATTTCATAGTCTTTGGACTAAAAAAGCTGCCATGCAATCCAGGAGAGCCATGCAAAACCCAGATGATGTAGATACTCGGACCCAAGAAGCTACCTAAATTTCTACTGCAATCCCCTTTGTCTGTATTGGCTGGGCATAGAAGCTCTGTGCAGACAGCCATTCATGGGGAAACCCTGGATATCTGCGTACATTTCGGAGACTTCTCTTTTCTATCTTGCCTAGGGCTCTCCTTAGCAACACGGCTCCTGTTGCAGGATCTGCCACTGCTTTTTGCCCTCTCTGCCTCAAGCGTCACATGGAAACTGCAGTTCTGCCTGCTCAGACCAATGAAAGACTTATAAACCCCTGCCCTTACCATCCTTTCAGCTACACAGCCCTGTGTGACATATTGCAAATGAGGGAAAATGGAAAAGGAAGGTTATCACTGACATCTCTTTCAAATTCCCAGCCTGCTGGCAGCTGCAGCAGTGGCAGCTCCTAGCACTGTGCAGGCTGCAGAGCTGCCTACAACACTGGAGGAACAGTTTTTTGGGTACCTGAGCTCTGGCTTGAACTCAAGGTGTTCAAAACCATGAACTTGGGGCTGCTGGCTGGTTTTCTACTTAATCTGCCTCCTCTAAAGCATGTAGTTTAAG
Organism: Fulmarus glacialis; assembly: GCF_000690835.1. Lineage (NCBI taxonomy): Eukaryota > Metazoa > Chordata > Aves > Procellariiformes > Procellariidae > Fulmarus > Fulmarus glacialis. Next base: position 130,849 of record NW_009204931.1, read on the forward strand.
CCACATGGAGGGCTGTCTCCATAAGCTCCTGTTCCTAAAGCAACGGGACTGAATTTCAGAGGGACCCAGAGAGGACGGGATGCACGGATCCTGCCTTCCCACTGCCAACAGACTGAAGTGCAACACTGGGCGTCATCGCACGTCGGTGTGAGCATGTGTGTGGGGGACTGCGCGTTCTGGGAAGCAAGGCAGAGGGACAGCACATCCTAACACACTGCTCATAGAACACAGGGCCATATGTTTCTGGAAATGTCAGAATAAAAATTATTATAGAAATGGAAAATTAGTTCTCGATCCCTTCTCATTCCTATGATACTGCCTTCTCTCTATATGAACGTCTGAATCTGTCTCATTATTAAAGCAGGGACAGAGCTGAGAAAGGATTGGAAGGATGGCTTGGGATGCTGCCACAGAGAAAAGATGGTCTTGTACCCAACATCCCACAGCCCCGGTACAGAAATGGCTTGAGCAAGGTTATGAAAAGAGTTTTGTGCTTAAATATTTGCAAGGTCAGATCTTACAAATGATTCTTATTTTTATTCATCAGATACTCCCCAAACACTTATTTTTCTACATAATATCTTTTGGCTCTGTGCTGATGCTACTCATTTAACTACACATGGAAGTTATGTATAACAAAGACATGGAAAATACAATGCTCTCCCATTAGGGGAACATTTTGCCATTCCTACTATTTTCTAAAACAATTACTTACTAAGAAATCATGCAAGGGGCTAAGACAATCCAAGGAGATTTATGAAGTTCTTATTCCTCTTACATCCAGGATAAAGTTGGTCCAGGCTATCTGAATTACCCCCCTACGGCATAAAATTTGAAGCAATAGACTATTGCGATATAAGGTATTCAAACGAGCTACCAAATCGCTCCCTTTGGCTATCAGTGAGCAGAGATGAATGGATGCACTTTTCTTTTAACATGCAAGTAAAATCAGGTCCATTGCTGATGGGATGAAATGCATATGCAGAAAGGGGAGTACTGCCTCGTTCATCAGACACACCGAGAGTCTGTTGGTGCTCCATGTTCTTGTCGTGACAGAATACTTCCTCCCTGAGGACTTCGAAGAGACACACCTTTAGCTTTGCAAAGGAACAAGAAACATGAAAGTGCAAGAGAATTGGGGGGAGGGAGCTGAAGGGGTAAGTGTGACAGGCTATAATCATGAGACAAGAGTTTACAGTGGAAATAGCGGCCATGAATAATGCAACAGTTCTCCCCCTGGAGAGAAGGAGACCAGATCTAACTGCTGAAACAGTCCATTACAGGTGCCACAAGAGGCATCTGTCTCCATTTACATACCCATTTGATCACATTCTGGAGCTACAAATTGTGCACTAATCAAAATTAGGACCACAAGCAACTTGTAGGACACAGCAAGCCCCGCACAGTGTAAGGACAGAGAGTTTCCATCCCATGAAAGGGCAAAAGAACAGATAAAACCCTTGCCCATGTCCCAATGGATACTGTAGAATGTGAAAAGGCACCAAAAAGGTTAAAACAATGTTCAGGGTCATGGATAACTTGAGGCATATGCACATTAAGGACACTAGGACTGTGCAGCCTAAAAAAGAGATGGCTGCCAGGGGGTTGATACAGACCCATAAAATCAGGAATGGTTTGGAAAGGTGAATAAGGAGAATAATAATAATATGTGTTCCTTATTTCTTATAAGCCAAGATTTAGGGGAACACACAGAAGTGATCAGGCAGTGGGTTTAAAACAAAAGAGGTATTTTCCCAAGTGGTACAGCAATAAGTCCTGGAACTCTGTGCCAGATGAGCCTCAGTACAAATGAACTTTGAGATTACAAATATTCAGGGGGTCGCTCCACTGCCAGCTATTAAACAAGATACACTGGATGCAAACTCTAGCAAAGGAAACTTTACATTATCGATAGCCTCAAACCAGGAGGCAGTATCTTTTATACTCTTCCTTTAAGTGTCTGCTGTGCTCAATTATCAGAGACAGCACACTGGGTAGCTCGATCTTTGGTTGGGCCCAGCGTAATGGCTTTTGTGTTCCTATGTTATGTTCAAAAGAGGTGCCTCCTCTATAGCTAACGGCTAGTGAAACCACCAAAAAAGGACTTTTATCACTTTGCATTTGTATTACACAGCATGGGATTTTCAGACATTTCTCTACAAATATGCTCTGCATGCTCAAACCTGATGGATAAAATTGCATGAAGGAGTAAGGGTTAATTCATTACCAGCTACATTCAACCTGGTTTTTTATGCATACAAATGCAGTATTAAAAATAAGGTGCAAATCCTAGAGCAAACTTGAGCTTCCTTTTAAATCTGTTCTTCTACAACAGCATGTAAATGAGCCTTTCATTATTTCCAGGAGAAAATAATTAGTTTTTAAAAGATATTAGAGCAGCGTACTGAAAGCCAAAACCCCGATGGACAATGATGTGAAATATCTTCTTGTCTGATTGTTGCAGTAGTTTGCTCTCATCTACACAGAACAGCCTTGAACCAGACAAAGTAGTGAGTCTGCTCTGGCTCTTTTCTTAAAAAACAAGCCTGCAACTTTTACAAAAGGTTTGGTTTCCTCCTTTTATACTTAGTTTAAATGATGACTAAGCTCTTGAGGGGCTGCTATGTTTAATTGTCAGGCATTGTTTTTCCTAATAGATATTACATGGACTCCATGCACAAATTCACTTTTACTGCCCTCCCTCATCCATGCTAAGAATGACAAGCAAATGCAGCGTTAACAGGAGACAGTTTATCATTGTAAATGGACTATTCACAGAAAATGCAGACATTGGCTTTATCTTCTATATAGTTATGATTTTGGCGTGTCTTTTAAAATATAACTAAATAGAGATATCTTAAAGATAATAATCTGGTTATTATTTTCCAGTAATTTGGGAGGTCTAGGTTTGCTTTTGTTTTGTTGGTTTTGTTTTTTTTTGTTCTTGTTGTTTTGTTTTTTCCCCCAGCGGGTTTTCCATGTTTATCCTCAGAAAAACACACTATTCCTGATGATTGCCTGCGGTCAGGTTCGGGATCCCTAGGCAGGGGGCCAATTCTGTTCTTGGTTACTTGGAACAATGCCAGTAAGAGCTCTGGGTCTGACTATTAGCTGATGTAACTGAGGATATCCACATTCAATGCACACTTTCAAAGGACTATCCTGATTAATTCTGGCTGAGAACAAGGCTTTCTGGGAGGGATTCTCTGCTCGGTGGGGTTCTCTGCCAGTACCAACACTGCTCTCCTGACTTAAGAATTGCTTTTTCCTTCCTCAAACGTTCTCCAAAGTGAATTTCAAAGTCGTGCATGGACAGACTCCAGATTTAAAACTCATACAGCCCTCCATGCCAGAAGAACCAGAGCCTCAGAGAATTTAACAAACACAAGTCATGAGCACAACCAGATGACAGCATATTAATACACCCTGAATGTTATCTACATATAGAGAAAACTTGCTTTGCCAACACATGGAGCTGTGGAGCTGAAGTGATTCTCCAAGAGAAAACCTCCCAATTGTTACAGGCAATAAGTACATATCAGCGCCATTTCTGTTCCACCAAGGGTTAATTAGACTTGGGAGCAACAAGGAGAAGGGGAAGTGGAGCAAGATGTGAGTCAAAAGGAAAGAGGATTCCTGTCCTTCTCATAGCATTAATTAGCAGCTCTTTTGCCATCTTCCAAACACAGGAGCATCCCTCCATCTCGGAGAGCAGTTCCCTTTGCCCCTGCTGCCTCCTTCCAAACCAACGGGCTGGCACTGGACCAGCCAAGTACAGACAGTGGCAGAGCTGCTACCGACACCAGCAGGAGAATCAGAGAACCAGGTCAGAACACAGCCTTGAGGGTGAGACTGGGTAATTCAGATACATCACAAGGGGCTCATTATTGTCCCCTGAACCCCTTGGTGGGGAATAGCTTATTCACGTTACTGGGACGCCTTCTTCTGACTCCCTGTCTCTCAGCTCCTAGCATCACGAGCCTTTCTGCCTGGTGCTTCCCTTTGTCCCTTCTGTTCTTTTCTTTCTCTCTCCTGCTTTTTTTTTCTTTCTTGACTTTTTTTCCCTCCTTTAACAATTTCCAGTCAACCCCAGGGAGACAGTCCCACTCTTATTTGCTAAAATAACTAGTAGTTAAATGACTGACATTTAAAGCGATATCTTAGGCTTCAGCATTGCTCCGCTGGGAGAAGATACAGTGATGAGTGTGTGGGAGAGGGAGGAATAGGATGTGGATCATGCTTCTGAGCGCTCTTCTTTTTTTTTCAGGCTGTCTGTAGACTCCAGCAGACATCATTTCTGCTGGAACACTTATGGAGAACAGGTTTCTAAGTGGGAGACAGGCAGAGGGCTGTCCATGGAATATTAAAAAAACCCCAAACAAACCACTAAAACATAAATCAAAGTGGAGACAACTACACTGGAAGCCTCAACAAGGAGAATTTTATCTTTTTTGATTACCTGCTTTTTCCTTCCTTTGGAGCCAGTACTGCAAGATCACACTGAACTGCACCAGCATATGCAAAGGGATGCTCAGGACTTGAATGGCAGCACATGGTGCTGCTCAGGATTTAGGTGCATTAACAGAGGTTGGGCACCTCCGGGACAAGTACATGTGCACGCTCCACTGATAACCAAGTACGTGCCCTTGAGCCTGCTGTACCCCAGTGCCTGGACTCACTGTGTGCTAGTGTAGCCATGACAGCCGAGGTGTCTGCACAGGAATCCAGTCCAACCCAGAAAGTGATTTCCACAGAAATGGCCAAATTCCATGCTAGAATAATGCACAGGCAAGAAAAGACAATCTACACAAGGACCCAAAAGTACAGTGGCTCTAAGATTGGTAGCAATGATAGCAATAAAGTTGTAAGTCAAATTAAAGGTGCACTGGTCTATGTCTGTCCCAGGGCTGAAGCACGATGAAGGCCAGGACTCACAACTGATTGACATTGCACAAACTCCTCAGGGCTTTCTCTCCACCGATTATACTCTGCATGTAACTCATCTGCTGGGACCTCAGTACATATTAGCATCCCTATTGCTGCTAACTTTCCTTTCGGCTTTCCCGCTCATATGGGTGAACTCAAGGCAAGCTCACCCCACAGGACATGGTGCAATGATGTCTTTGAAAGATCCTCAGTAAAAGTAACTGTCAGTGGTTTGTTCTGTTCTAGTTTGGTTGGGAGAGATGGATGGACATTTGCACTCGCACCTGCAAAATCCCCTCCCTCATCTAGGTGAGATTTTTCCATCTTCTGCTCAAAAGGTTTCTCCTACCAGCAAGAAATACAATCAGCCAGCTGCCACCTAATTAGCAGATGGACTATTCATTTGACTTGTCAGATCCCTTGGGAATTTCACATGATGGAGCTGTCCTGTGGGAGAGCTTTTCTAAGACAGTTGTTCAAATGAAATATTCAAAAACAAAGAGAACTAGTTTCTCTGCCACCAGCCATGCAGTTTCACCATTTAATTTTCCCCAGTTTTGTTTCAGAGGTTTATAACAGGTAAGACAGGCTTGAATAATAACAGCAATAATCCTTATGCATGGTTATGACAAAGGAGTGAGGACCAGATTCATCAATGTAAAGGAATATTGCATCCAATGGGAGCTCAGCTCCCATGCTGCCATTTGCTGAAGTCTCCTGATGAATCAACTCTCTGCCTACGCCTGTTCCCTGCACTGGAGAACCTCTTGTAATATGGCTGCATGCTAACATACAATGCGAATACGTGGTGAAACCTGGTGCCATGACTCTTGTGGGAACAGTACGTACCCAGCAGGAAAAAAAAAAAACCACCCAAAAGACCAACAAAAAGACTCCTACCCAAATTCCAGACAATATAGCTTTGTTTTCTTTTTCCAGTCCTCCAAAATGGGTAGCCCAGAGGATCATTTTGGAGCCCTTCCCCATAAGTAGGTAGTAAAGGACTTCTTATTTGGTTTGGTAGGCACCTCTGGGTATATGCAAAGAATTACTTTGCAACCCACTGCGTGTACTTCCACTGACAAAAATGTGGCAGTAAGTAGAGAATATGTGCAGCAGTGGGTATCGGGTGTATTAGTTTGGAAGTAAAGAGACTGTGGGTGTTTATCCCTATTACTGGGTGATGACAAGCCAAAAGGGGTTCTGAAAGCCTAATCAGCAGCTGCTTCTCCTCTGCTCTGAGCTGCTCTGCTGGGGTGTTACATGGCCACAGCAATGCTACCTGACAAAACCAGTGGCTCTGATTTTTAATAAATATCTGATGGGCTTAAGAGTGCTAATAAATTGCATAATCTTGTTTGCTGTCTGGTTGTGAAGGTTTAGGGTACAGTCTGCTCATGCCTCCAAGAAAGCTGGGCTGGAAACTCTTTGTAAAAATGAAAATGGTCTTCCAGAGCATAACCTGACTACAGAAAACAGGTTGCTAGCAAAAACCCCAAATACTGTGACACTACAAAATCGTAAAAGTCACTACTCCAGTACTGTATCTGAATAATACCCCCAGTCTTAAATAAGAAAGCTTTGTAATCAGAACACCTCTCCCACATGTTCTTCCTTTTGATTTTCCCCACTAAAATCTATTTGTGAATCAAGTTTCCTTAAGCTCTCTTCCCCTCTAGGTACTTTTGATGCAAGGTGGACAGATGAAAAGACTCACACTTGTGCCATCTACGGGAAAAAGGTAATGGGAGAGGAAGGAAAGGGGCCAGATAAATCCCATTTTTTCCTCCAATTCCTTTTACAGTCAGCCCTTGGTTGATTTATACAAGAGAACAGAAGAGGCCTAGGGGCAAGATAGCTCATCCCTCTGTGACTGAAAACACACTCCCAACCCAACTGGAGCTTGGGGAGCTTGGGTGCAAGTTGCCTTTAGATTATTCTGCATAAGCTTTCAATTTGAAGGCTGTTACTCATCCCTTTAGCTCATGTCACAATGAAGTCCCTTGCAGAGAACAGGACCCAGAAGTAGGCTGCTCGACATCCTATACCGTGCAATTTGATTTGGTAAATTGCCTTTCCTGCACTGGTGCTATAAGGTGCTCAGCTGGAGTCCATACGCTAAATCTTGCCTCCCTGTGGAAATAGCCTGACGCAGCCCCAGAGATCCACTGCAAACACAGTTCTGTTGCGAGCTCGCGTTGGGAAAGTTAATACCATTTCTATCCCACATGCAGATTTCTTCTTCTGGGAAAAATAATATGGGCAGAACACAAAAGAGACCTACAGTACAAGGATCTATGGGGAGAACTTCAAAGGTAGCAAGAGAATAGGCACCTTTGAATGCATCCCGGGAACTAGACCGTGAAAGGACAGGGAGAGGTAGGTCATTTACCCTTTCCTACGCAAGCAGCTTGGAAACATACTGTAAAACATTGCATCCTTAAATATCTTAACCCAGAATTAAGCATTGGCTGTGCTTTTCAAAATGAGGCACAGGAGGGAACAGAAAGTGCCCAGGGACCACAGAGAAGCGAGCAAGGAAACCTGGAGTAGCAACCTCTGTGAAATAGCAGGCACCAGCAAACACTGGCCACTGGCAACTAAAATATCTAGTTCATAGGGCAGATCAGAGCTGCAGCTCTCTCTCTTTCTTGCAAGTTTAATTTCAAATACGCTTGATACTTGAGAAAGCGGTAGGACCAGAATCATTGCAGCCTGGTAGACATCGGAATGTGTCTTTCTGTCCATTACCACCTCATGGCTCCTTCCAAGACATCCCACAAGCATCTTTTTTCACTGTCCTATCTCACATCCACAGCTGCAGTTTCCAGCAACCCTTGTTCTTCCCTGTTGGGCTGCTGTCCCTCTACGATTTCCATCCATGTTCTGCCCCAAAACAGCCCCTGATGTAGCCCCTTGCCCCACAGCTCTGCCCCCACCGCTTGCTCCTCAGCCTTCCTCTCCTCCTGGCTGAGGGAAGCTGCACTGGGATGGGAGGACATTTTGCTGCAGCGATATTTGTCCTGCAGGTTTGGATCTGCTTCACCTGCAAGCAAACTCACCTCCCTAGAAGTGGGAGCCTGCTGTCTTCAGCCAAACTTCAGCACCTCAGCTAATCAAGAGTTTGTTCTCCCTGACAGCCTCTAATCACCAGCTAGCCAGTTTACCGAGGGAAAATTTTTATCCTTTCTGCTAGAATTCATTTTTATGACACCTACCATAAGAGATTTAAAAAAATTAGGCATTAAAATCGTTTATAGAGGGTATTTTTATAATCCACTAAGCTGTTTTCCATTTCCACTGATATGACATCTCTCAGCTATAATTTATAAATGCCATCAGTTAACAGGCACAGAATCTTATCCTACGATTTCTCCTCTCATACGCTTTTCCCATTTAAACTTTCTGTTAAATCTTTGCTGTGCTGCTAAATCCAGAGAGATTTGGCCATAGCTAGGGGGAGAAAAAAAAAAAAGAAAAAGTTTAAGTAGCTAATTAGTGTCACTGGATTTGGGGCATCCTATCATAAGAGAATATAGAGGAAGCATGTCCTCAATAAATATTTTGGGCATTTAAATAAGGCTAATGCCCCCCTTACACAGCAACCTCTAATAGCCTCAGAAAATAAAAAGTTTTATAGGCAGTAAGTGGCTGCTTTCTCATACAGGGACGATGAGGATATCCTACCAGGCATATTGACTTTTCAGTGCATCTGACTGTCCTCGCGGTTATTTTTGGTATTGATTGCAACTCAGAAGGGAGTCACTCTGGGAAGCACAACTGCATGTGTCAGGGTCCAACCTGGGGACATCCTGGGAGAAAGCACTTACATACAGCCCTCCCAGAACTCACTTCATACTTTGATAGCACCACGGAAATGCCTAACAATGATTATAATTCTTGCAGTAGTTAGACGTTTTCTCCTTTTCTCTGCCAAGCTCAGACTGGAAAACTCCAGGCCTACTCCAGGCCTCTCCACAATCAAAATCACAGCAGGGAAAACAAAACAGAACATACATTTCTCCTCATCTGCCATGCCTCCAGCATATCTACCTTGGGTCTGCTGGGAAATTTGTATTGGGCTGCATCTAGTCTTTTGGTTATGGAAGGTCCTGGCTTGGGAGAAGCAAGCCCAAAGGAATTGATTTTTCGTTGCTTTAATGTGGGCATGAAGAGATCTCCTTGACTCTGTCGAGGTCAAGGATGATTCGTGGTCCTCTCAGGGACTGGACAAACTCCTCAAAGGTCTGGTGGGTTTCCAGTCACAACCAGTTAAACACTTGGGGTAATCATGGGAGGGAAGTGCCTGAGACTGCCTCCTTTACATGGAGTAGAGAGGAAGCTTGCAAGACATGCAGAGGGAGCAAGCCCATTCGCTTTTTACCTAATGAAGACCTAATTCTAGTGGGGTGTCTGGCTTGGCTCAGACAAGCAGAGGATCCACAGCCTTTAACCTTTTTTTCCTAAGGAAGTTTGTCTACAGAAGAAAGGCTTCACTCAATTGAGAGTTATCAATAATCTTTCTTCAGGCCTTAAAGACCAAAAAGGAAAATTAAGAGCACATTGGCTGAGCTGAATGGAAAAGCTTCACCCACCACGAGGCCGCCTGGTGCTACACAAAAGTGAAATCAAGAGAAGCCATCCTCTTCTGTGCAGGGGTTAGTATTTTAAATACATCTCCACGAATTTCTTCCCATCAGGAGACTAAACGCTTCCCCACAGGCAGCGGGGAAGGAGAGCTGGTTCAGTCCCTCCTCTTCCAAAATGGCTTAGTCATGTCAGCGTTCATCTCCAGCACAATGCTTGTCCCATCTCTGGCAAGGCAGCGTGGTGCGAAGGGTGTCAGCCAAGCTGGCCGGCCATACGGGCCGAACCCCAGCGCCACATTTGGGGAGGAAGACAAAGATTGAGACAAGCAGATGAATCATGCTCTTGTCACTCGGGGAGCGGAGATGAATGAGCCTACACTGCCAATGTGAAGGACATTTTCCTGCTGCCATAACAGCAATGGGAGAACAGATGGCGAATAATACGGACTGCAGCCACTCAGTATGGCCCCTTGGCACTTCCACTTTGCTGGGCTTCTCCGTGGTAAAGTCTGCTTGGGGGAAAATGTTCCCAAGGATCCTGCGTGCAGAGGTAGTCTCTGTTCACCCACTCAAGCACCTACGTGGCCTTTACCCATGTGCTGCCTGGCACTTCCAGGAGAAGAGGAGTAGTTCCCCCATCACTTCCCAGACGTCATCCCCTGCTGCTCATGTGCCAGTAGACACGGGATAGCTCTGGGTACCAGCCAGACGGCCATCCCCGCGTGCCAGGGATCTATGGACCCTCCTGAATGGGGGTCAGATTCATCAGGAAGAGCAAGGACTATAAACATGAGCCTAAGCAAGAAAATGAGGCCAATGTGGGACTGGCCAGATATGCAAAGCCATGTCCTCTCCTATGGGCAAGTGCTCACTGATGTCTCTCCACTCCCTGACAGTTACAGAAAGCACATTCCCCCTTCTGAGCACCCAGCCCTTTCCAGCTAAATGGACGCTGATGAACCGGAGGGGGGCTCCAGATATTTCCAGTGTGGCTTCGGTGGTACCTCATCAATGCCAGTCCTTCCCACTCCCCCCCTGTCCAGTCTCACTGAAAAAAAAAAAGCCACCAGGATGAGAGAGTATCCAAAAAACCCTTAAGATATAATCACCCCCTAAAGCCACCCTCCACATACAGTCTCACACACAAGAGAAAGGAAAGTTGCTGGCACAGCCAAGGTCTCAAAGGCACAGGTAGGTCATTTGAGGCTTGAAGTCAAAGTCTCCATTAACTTTAGGACATGACTGAAAAGTGATTAGTCTTTCATTCCTTGCAGAAAAGCCTACACGGCCCAATGCATCAGGTGTTGCTCTTTCAGGACCTCAGACTTTGTCCGTTTTCATGCTGGTGCCTTTACTAATTGTAAAGTGCCACGGTTAGAGCGATGGGACGCAGGATCAGAGGAGGCATTTCACTGCACGCTTTAGCTGCTGTCTGTGGATGGGGCCAGACTGCAACAAATGTTGATTTAAGGAACACATTAGAGGCTGCCTCTAATGCACTTGCCACAAGCCTTCAGCTCCCATTTATCATCTGTCCCTGATTCTACAACTTGCCTAAAACTCAATTCTTTTTTTTTCCCTCAGGACACCCTTTTCAAGACTTTTTTTTTTTTTTTTTTTACACTATTGATGTCTTAGTGTATCCCCTTGCACATTTTTTTCCTTTCACTTCTTGAGAAAAGAAACGCCACAAAGAAGCCATTAGAGCTTCTCATTCATCTGATCTTGGCAGGAGATTCTTCTGACAGACCACAAAACAAGATGCGAGACTGATGCATGATTCCGAGGCAAGATCTCTCTCTGGCAGATCTGAGGCTCTGGGGAAGGGGATCAGCTCCCACATGAGGTATCCCATACCACCGTGCCAAACCAAGCCAGAGAGGAGGAGCTGAATGCAGCAATGCAAACTCTGCACCGTCCACCACAGCACAGCCAGGCTGGGAGCGCCCAACACTGTCCTTTCCCCTTGTCCACCCAAGTGTAGCAGAGCCAGAGATGGGGTGAGCACCCGTGGCTCACCCATGCACGAGCAGGAGGAAAGTGGACAATGAGATTAATGCTGCCCTACTGCACATCGTGGCTTAGCTGCCATTAGAGCCTGTTCTGCAGCAGACAGTAGCATCACCACAGAACGGAAGAGCAGAAACGCACACCTTCCATGAAAAAAAATCATTGAGCTATAATCCTGCTTTTGGTTTGTTCTTTCATCAAAAAAATTGGTTTGGATAAAATAAAAATCCGTTAATCTTGTTTGTGCTCTGTTTGTGCTACGTTCGAACCAGACCCACAGGGACACTTAGTATCACTTAGAACACACTATATCACATTTAGGTACTGATGCTCCTGGAAGAATCAGTAAACATTGAAATGCCTTTAAAGATCCGATTTTTGGTGCTTACAGGCCTAAGCTAACAATCAGGACCCCAAACATGTGGTAAAGAAATATAATGGCTGCTGTGAGAGCTTACTAAACTCATGACAACAAGGAGATGCAACAGGCGAACAGCAGGAACCACGACAGCCATGAGATGGTCACGACATCTTAAGCAAGGGGCTTGCAACCGTTACAGGCACAGACAGGAGCAGAAGAGCCAAGAGGAAAATCCTGCTGCAGGGAAATGAAGAACGAGCAAAAATCAGGGTGGAGATTAGCGTTGCTGGGCAAAATCTGCAGGAAAGGTAAAGGCAGCAGAGACAGGATCACAGACTACAAAATCCCCTCAAGTGCTTTTAGATCAAGCGAACCTTCTTTAGAAAGGGCTTGATCCGCAATCCAGGAAAAAACCGATAGTGCGGAACCAAGTGCATGTAGCTCTGATTTCCCTTCACACTGAAAAGATATTTAAAAAACAAACCAAAATTAAGACAAATGCTGGCTTCGCTTGGAATAATTAATGAATGCGAATTAAAGGAAGAAAGGTTAAACCACAACAACCAACTAAACATGAAAACTGAGAAAAATAACTGCAGAGGGTCACAGTGCTCCATCACCTGGGGGTACCCCATCTCTGGTCCAAGGCTGCTGCACGCACCAGCACATCTTACCATCTCTCCTGCTGACTCTGACAGCAAATTCCCTTGAAGCACATTGGGAGCCCGGGATTTTAAGCAGCCAGGAGATAATAGCAGCCAAAACCACCGGTGTGAGCTCATAGCTGCTGCAAGGAGCATAATTAACATGGGCTTTCATCACCTCACTGCTTTCTATAGCAAAGGAGGGTTGGATTTGGAGTGCCCACATCAGACCACACAACATCTGCCCAGGACACCCCATGGGACCCTCTCCTGGTGCATTGGGCAAAATGACAGGGAAGCGCCCTTTGGCAGAGCTGCTTTAACTGCAGGTCTCTGGGTGCAGGGACTTGTTTGGGGTTGCAGCGTGGCAACCCCACACTTCGGGAGGTCAAATGGGCTGACGTGGCAGAGGAAGCAGCGCTGTGCTGAAACAACATGAAAACCAGGCTAGGCAGCAACAGATTGTGGGTGGGATACTGTGTGTGGCAGACTTAACCTGCCTGGAGGTGCATATATGTTTTTCATGCAAGGGGGCTGGAATAGCCTCTTAACCCTCCCTCTGTCATTATTTTGGGCACAGAGAAAGAAGCAAAAGGCCTAATTTCTCTTAAGGATTTTTTCGGAGCAGGGATGCTCTCAGACTTTTCAGAGGAAAAGAGTGCATCTGCTGCCCATCCCTCTCTCTGCCTGCCCTGGGCAGTGGTACCCACGGACTGCTCCAGCTGAAGCTGGGAAAAAGAAATCTCAGTGAGGAAGGGGATTTCTTCCCAAAGATGGATGGACTCATTACTGGCTTCCAGGTGCCAACTCTTAAAACAAATTCTTTCAATCTCACACAGCATCTTTAAGAAAAGATAGATTGCACTGGCTCAGAGGAAACTGTCTGCCTCCTGATAATAAATGAGTTGTTAGCAGAGGTAGCAGACTCCCAGATCCATTTGTGATCCAAAGGACTTACAGCTGCTTCCCGGTTTCGCAATGCCAAAACCACAGAACACGCAGACAGCAAGGGATGGGAAGACAGCCTCCTGTGCCTGTCTGCTTGCTGCTCTCCCGTGGCTAAAGGGAGACTGTCAAGTGTAATTTCCTCTTGATGGAGCCTTTTTTTAATGTAAATTTGCTGTTGTTGAAAGTGAATAATTCCCTGCATTGGCTGCAGGCAAGGATAGCCAGGAAAAACACTGCAAATCTCACCCCTGCATGCTGCACGTCTGCAGCACCTCTTGGAGCTCTGGACATGAACCATCCTATAGCAGGAGCACCCATAGTCCTACAGCAACGCGCCTCATCCGCCTGCAGGCCCTGCACAGCTCGACTATCGCAGGCAGCGCCGCGCTGAGACAAACACACCTTCGCCAAAGGCTCCCGCGGTCCCACCAGAAGATGCTGCTGTACCTCAGTCATCTTGACCCCGATTCCCTCCACCCCCAGCCTCCACGACACTGCACAGCCCTGGAAGCCAAGGGGGATGATTTTTTTTTTTTTTTTTAATTTTGTTTTCAAAGTTGTCCTGCTTGAGTTGCTAGTTTGAATTCAAACTTTTACTTTTCTTCCAGAGATAGGCTTGAAAGAGGAAACCCTGATGCACATCGCTATCACACTCCTCTGAGATTGCTGTCAAATGGCAATCAGAATCCAGGACCAGAGCAGGGTGGGATTCAGTCTCCCTGGGATTTTCAGGCATGTTTTGGGCCTGATTTGGCTCAGCTGCTAAAGGATGCTAGTTTAGAAATGACTTCTTTTTTTTTTGGGCCAAACAGCATTTTTTTTTTTTTAAAAAAGTTCACAAGATTGCTTGTTCCAGTGCCAGGCAGGGCTTAGCTGTGCTCTTCCCATTAGAGCCCAGTCAAATCCCTGGGTGCTATTTTGAAAATGCTACAGTTAGCATCTGAAGGCATTCCTTCCCTGATGACACCGACTCTATGATCCGCCGGAGCCTACTCCTAGGGAACGGCAGCATCAGCCAGGAGCGTATCGACAGAAAGAGGGAGAAAAAGATCTGCTTAAAGTAAAGACAGCAAAAGCAAACCCAGGCACCATTGTTAGAACACTGCAAACACTACTGCCAGCAGTGAGCCCATGAAAAGTGAGAAATAGAAGAGGCTAAGAGGATGAGAGCACATCTCAGGACAACGGCAAGTCCCTGTCCTTGAGGGACCACTGCAGTACCGTACCAAAATACAGAAGGTGAATCGGAGAAGAGCAGTTTCTATGTCATGAATATACGGGGTTTTTTCACTTAGCAATACATCAGAATAGCATAACCATGAACTGCCTGTCTGCAATGCGATGCCTGGTGTTATCAAAGCCTTTACAGGCTGCTCCCAGACAGGCAGCAGGAAAATATTTGGTACCGCTGAGGTATCATCTTCAGCAGAGTATTGAGGAATTAGCAGAAGGACATAACGCTGCAGACGCTTTGGGTAGGATTCATCTCACCTACCTCTCAAGGTCTCACGGTAAGCTGTCTAAACCAAGTTTGTCACCTCGGCTTCCCGTATTGACAAGGGGGATAAGCAGGCAACCTCTGGAGGGCAATTCCTCCCCTACTAAGTTTGGTGTCTAAAAGAGTTCAAAAGGATTGCTCGCTGGATAGCTCTCTGCTGATTACAGAGGTAACCTTGATGAGCAGCTTAGATGAAGGCAACTAATCCTTAGCCAGAAATGTTGGAGCGAACAAATTCCCTTCTTCATGCTTTAAGGACTTAGGATCTGCTGCTTAAGGACGCTGCTAAGGCATGTAAGCAGTGACACGGCACGAGCACCTGGGGTCAAGCTTGGGCTTGGTTCTTCCCTTCTCTTCCTCTGTCCCTCCACAGACATCTGGCAAAGCAGAACTGACCTGATAAACATGCAATTCTGTTGCTTTACCTGGTGTGTCGCAGAGGAAGGAAAAGTTCAGTTAGGGGACAGCGCATCCAGCATTTGTATTGAGGGCACGTGTAAGGACTTCACTTGAGAACAAGCTTTGATAGGCTAAAGCTTCCCAAGCAAAGAAGAGAAGTTTGGGAATGGTCTCTTAACTGACAGATAGTATCTGTGATGCTACTTATTGGTTTTCCTGCTTCAGCATGACTGTTAAGCCTCACTAAAACTGTGACAAGGCTTGAATGAAAGTTTCCTCTTTGACAGAGCAAGCCTGTACCTCAAACTAGTGCTAGTTACTCCAGAACAAGAGGTGATACGGGCTTTTTGGGGAAGGACTCATCTCTGAAGGTATGTGGTTGCTCTGGGATCAGGGGTGGAAATGCAGGAGCTCTCTCGCCTCCTACCTGGGGGCTGCACGGTGAACTCACTGCCCCCCTAATTATTAGCACATAAACATGGGTATGCCTGGGAACATGAAAAGCCGGTTTTCTAGTCTGCGGGTGACTGCGAATGGGTGACCTCCTGCAAGCCCCGGGACAGCATGGGGCTCTGCGGGTTCAGGAGAGGTGCTGGCATCTGCTCCCTCTGAGGTCTCTGCTGAGTCTGGCACATGAGGCTGCTAAGGTGGGGGATGTTATGATATAGATGATTCAATGTTAGAAATCTGCCTGACTTCATCCACACGTTTCTCACGGGTTCCCAAACAAGTGATGACTCTTAATGCCTGTCAGCCTAGGCTAATCCAGGTCCCAGCCTCCAGCGAGGCTCCGCTCTCCCCAAAGCCTCTCCCTTTGCTGTCCCCACAGGAGAGGTGCACGGGGACTCCCAGATTACCATGCCCACACCTCGAAGCTGCAGAGAGTGGCTTTTGGTTGGCACAACCATAACGAGCCGAGCAGAAAAGACTCCAGAACCAGGACAGGCTGGAAGACTGAACTAATTCTGATTAAATCTATGAAATGCACTCAGCTCTGCCTTTGCTCGGGACGGACGAGGGACAGCTGTTGTGCCCGACTGTTTTTCTGGGACAGTGAACTAGAAACGGCATCGCTGCATGGGCTGTGCCGCAGCTCGCTTCCTTGTCCTTGCCTGCAACAGCCACGTCCCCTCGGCCCCTTCCCCTGCTGCAGCTGTATGTAGTTTGGCTTTCTATTACTTCCATTGCTAGTTCATTAAAGACATTAATCACCTTCTGCACAAAGACATTTCTCCTGAACTCCCTGCAGGCCAGGCCTCTTTCTCAGCTGCGGCTCTGCTGGCTGCTTCAGCCCTTGGCAGACACAGTGCTGGCGGCCCAGGCCTGCCCCATTTCCCTGCTGATCTGGGTCCTTGCTAGACACCGATCGGGTGGTCACCCCCAAGCCTCCGCTGGCACATGTGCTCCGACGAGAGCCTCCTTTCCACCTAACCTTCACCCCACTGTGGTCTACATCTCAGCATTTGTCGTCTCCCTTTTCCCTGGCCAAACGGTCCCATCTCAGGACCAACACACAGCCACGTGCTCTCGTGCATCATGCAATAAGCCATACATAAATGGCACATGCTCGTCATGCAATAAGGATGCAAGGCGTCTTGCTGCACAAGGCTGAGGGGAAAGCACAGTGGCATGTTGGGACTCTTGCAGCAGCAAGAGGGCTGCAGGCTGTGCTAAACACGCTGGCAGTTTGCAATAACCACCCCATGTAGGGGATTCCCTGCCCTAAGCACCGAGGTTTGGCTCCGCGGCAGTTGCAGCAAGGAATAGAGAGGCAGGCAGTGAGCTGAGCTACAGTGCTGGCCAGATGGGAGACACCAGTGGGCTCCAGCTCATATTTGGGCAGAAGGAGAGAGAGCCTTCAGAAAGCAAAACCTCCCCTGGCTTAGCTAAGGGCTGGAAAGAGAGACAAGGGACAACTCCAGCTATGGCATTCCACAGTCCCTCTAGAGCTGCTGCCTGTCCCCTTTCCCATGCCAGGTCTCCAAGTGCTGCTCCTGACCCTGCGTTTCTCCATCCTCTGTCCCTGTGTGGTCTCTGTTGGACTTCGCTCGCCCATGCTCTCCCCACCAACACCCACGCTTGCTGGTAATTTCTTCTGCTCTCACCTGCCAGAATAGCAACACTGTCCTCTTTCTCACGGATGGCACTGAATGGAGTGCGGGTGTTAAGTGGAAGGAAAGCTAACAAGGCCCGGGGCACTCAGGGGATATCAGCAGACCAGTGGGAGAAAAACCACATCTGAATCAGTGTAGTCATTGATGTCTTCTGCTCATTGAAGCTTACTGCTAGCAAAGATCAAAGCAAAGTGTTCGGGAAGGTGGGGAGGTGAGAAATAGCCCTCCTTTTCATGTGAGATCCTTCCACGCTGCATCCAGATTACCTACAGCAGCTTCTGTATCTTTCCTCCGACCCTCCAGCCCTCAACCTTTCATTTCCCTCCCACTTCATCTCCATTAGCATAGTTACAGGACCTCACTTATTAAATCAAAGCCAAGACTCTTATAGTATATAGAGAGACGCAGACACATATGCTATATCCACACAACAATCCTGCCATCAGCTGTATGTTACATCTCAATCGTAGACATCAGTTTTCTTTTGCACTCCTCCACTCTGTCAAAAACAAATAAAATCAAAGAATGAAAAGACCCTCTTGAAGAAGCCAAGATATGGCAATTTGTAGCTGTTACTCGCCTCTTCATTGCCTCTCACTGCTATTGCCTCAAGGAATCAATCAGTCCTGCGATGCATAAGCACGTCTCCTCCTGAACTGCAACCCTGGTTGAGGGTTGGCAAGAGTGTGGTTTGCAGAGAATAGGGAAAATAACTGATATACATTAATAAAAGAATAACATTGCTGGGGTTTTTTTGTTCTTTTGTGTTGTGGTATGATTTTTTTTTAAGAATGCCCCAGAGGAAACAAGTGGGTCTGACTGCCAAAGGGCAACATGAGAAAATCAACTAGAGACTCGTTACGGCATAAACTAATGAGTGATCAGGTTCAGCACGCGAGCAGGGAACAGTTTCTGCCGGATAGCATGCTGTTATTATTCTAATCATTCAGTATTATTTTCAAACGTTTTTTTGCTGGGATGATGGTGAATTGCTAATGGCTTGGTTTGGCCCTTCTTCTGCATCTTGCCTTATACCTGACTTACTCAGGAGTCCATGTAACCTCCCAAAGAACATCCCATGCTCTACCAGGCAGCACTTTTCACTGGGACAAATGTTACCCTGTTTCAGTTCTACATGACTAAAGGCAGAGAAATAAAAACCCATCTCTCTTTAAAGGAATGCAGTTGAAATAAATGCATCTTTGTCTTCAGATTTGTGTTAATACCGCGCCCACGAGACTTTGGATCTGCAGAATATTAAAGTCTCCCTGACTTACTGCCTCTTTAAGGAGCACGTTGATTTTGTGTTTGCTCTGAGCTCCACGTGTTACTGAAGTTAACCAGGACTGTTCCCATTTATATTGTTGCCTTTGGGGCCCTCACCCTATTAAGAGAAATGTAAACGTATATATCTAAAATTCCCACTGGTGTTTTGGAAAGAAACAGCGCACTTCCGCACGCTGCCTTCCTTGCAGCCACATGAAGATTTCCACTCTCAGCTTGCTAATATGCCAAAAAATAAAGCCTGTGTGTTTCTGGCTTAATAGGATCCCTATTCGCATGAAAAAGCTTTATTTTTAGAGAAGAAAGGATAAGCAGTGAGTGAAGACTGTGACTGTCATACAATGGACAGGTCTGGCCTCTGCTGCTCACTGTTTCTCAAATCCCTTCTCTGCCTGCTGCAGAGCCCAAATTTTACTTCTTCACTCTCTTTTTTGCTTGTCACCAATGAGTATTTGGGATCCTTTCCAGATGAGCAGTTAGATTTGCAGGTGTGAAATTCCCCTTATTCCTCCTCTGATTTTTCCTAATGACGTCATATCAGTTTTTCTCCCCAGGCACCGCTCCCACAGCCCAGGATAAAAAATTAAATACATAAAAATAGTCATGCAAAGAATAAGTGGCCTCTTGCCCTTTGGAGAGAAATGGACACACAAGACTGGGGGAAACCCTTTCCTGATGCCTGATGTGTGCTGCCAGCCTCTCGGCAGGGCTGCCTTCACCAAACGACAGTGGAGCCCCACCAATGTCCCGGCTGATGATATTGGCCCCTGTTCACCCAAGGCTCTCCGTGCCCAGATCCATGACGGCAGACAGACAGCCCGCCCTGTCCTGGCAGCCTAGCTGAGGAAATGGCTCCGCACTTGTGTTTTAAATGCTTTTCCTTCTCAGGGAAAGCATATGTGACAACTTCCCACTTTCTTCAGTGGCGGCTTGCGACTGCCAAGCACCCAGTGCCCGCCCCAGATCCCCTGCAGAGACCTTGGACGCAGGCAGCTGGTGTCACCCCCAGAACCTGCTCCCTCCCGTTTGGCAGCATTTCACTAATCAGCACCTTCCTTAGGGCTGGACCTGACTGTAAGGTGCTGGAATCTCACTAAACAAACATGCAATCACTAGAAAGCCACAGCCCGTCCCTGCCAGAAATTGAGCACCCTTAACCTCAATTTGATCTAATATGAATTGATGCTCTGTGATTCATCTGTCTGCATCACATCTTTTCCTATTACAAAATCTAAGGAGATGTATTTCCTTGTAGCACCTATGTTGTATTAATCAGACTGCATGTGATCATTAAATCCATGTTTCTGTTGACTTAACTCACATTACATAGTCATAGCTAGCATCCTCAGCTCTGCAGGGGAAAAAAATCCCAAAGCATTTACATGAGATTTCTGACACTGCGAAAATAAAAACAAGTCTACCAACACCACAACAATTACATACTATTATAGGGCTGGGCTTATTTAGATTGTGGAAGTTTAATTATAAAAATTGCATTTTAATTGATTGCTGCTGGAGTAATTACAGCAACACCTTTCCAAGAAATGGCGACCATCCAGTGTTTGTCAACACAGAAGCTTCCTTTAGATTCAACACGCAATAATTGTTTAATTAAGCCAAATTTAGATCGTCGTTTCAGAACATTCAAATGTTTGCCTATTCCTTCCTGTCTCTGAGAGGTAATTTAAGAGATAAAAAGCAATCTCTAGAAATACTCTATCTATATACATAACTATCCAAGAAGAAGAAGGAAAAAGAAATACTTCATTTTATAGCTGATCTGGATATAAGCTTGCTGCTATTGATAAGAACATGAGCACAGAGTGAGTGATCGCTACAAATCCCTCTCTAATTGGTGCTGGGAGGCCTTCATAAAATATGAACAGACTCCAAACTACATGTTCATTTTCTAATATGCAGAACAGATTCAGCTGTTGATATTCTAGCAGCACCCACAACCCGTACTCAGTATGAGGACCCCACAGTAACTGTAGCTGTGCATACATGGAAGGAGAGGGATAAATAATTAATTGTTTTTCAGCCTCCTTACAAGTCTTCTTGCAGCTGCAAATTACTTCTGTGTTTCAGGTGTGCAGCTCCTGAACGTCCCTTCTCAGTAACCCAACACCTAAGCACACACACAAGCTGATCGCTGCCCCAGCTAAGCTATAGGGCTCAGCGCTGGACAGAGGATTTTTTAGTCGCTAGCCATCCCTGCAAAGTGGCCTGACTTTTGCAGGGACAGATTTCCCAAGCTGGTGACTCATCTTCTGCGAGCACTGCTCAACAGGGCACGTCCCCCAGGTCACTGCCAGGGAAATCTGTTGCTGAGCCATCGTCTTCCCCGGGCAGCGAGAGCAACCACCACTGTCTGCCTGAGGCTGCTGGGGCTCGCCTGGGGACTCCGGCCAGAGGCCAAAAGCAGGAGTCTCTGCATCACAAATTAAATAAAGCTAAGAGCTGGGGCTGAAGCAACTCATATCCCCCGAGGAGCTGGGCTCTGCACAGGGTGGGGATGTGCATTACGTGTGCCCAAATGGAGGCTGAGACAAAGAATAAAAGAAAACTATTCCCAGCACTGGTTGTCTCAAGTAAGCAGCCTCTCATCCCTTTGCTGCCAACAGGACACGGTGCTCGTGGACCTCCCAGGGACAGGAATTTGCAGCTCTCTCCTAAGCTTCAGCCCTCCTGGGCCCTCGCATCTGGCACAGAGCACCCCTCTTCCCGCACCTCTCAGCTCTGACCTGCAGCATCCCCTGCCATGTTAGGTCTGTCCTGAGCGCACTCAGCCACGGCAAAACCCAGCAAGGCAGAGCGTGCTAGTGACTGCGTTGAGGTCATAAAGCTCTTTTCCAAACATGGCTGAAGACAGAACCTGTGAACGTGTCTTTAAAGCTGAGCAGAAGGGTTTGCTCTGCTACGTCACTAGGCAAAGCTTTCAGCTGCGCCACACCATCATTTTACCCTTCATAGTTATCTGGCACTGCTATATACTTCTGCTGAAAGAAGGACTCTAAATTCACCTTCCCTCTAAACAATTGCCTTGGCCTTCGAACAAATGGTACAAAAATATAAAGTCTCCTAACCTTTAGTTAAGAACCCTCAAAGCGGCAGGTGTGTATTTTCATATCAGTAAGCCACACCACGCACCCCCCTGCAAACACAGAGCCTGTTCATTACCAAATATTCTGTGGGATGGAATGAGTCCAGGAAGATATTTCAGTTATTGAAATGTGCCCATGTTTCAGTGATGCAACATTAGCATCAACCACACACATGAAATGTGAGGTTACCGCATGTTGTATCTACTAGCTATTTTCGCTTTCTTAATGATTACGGTTTGCTTAAAATCATAAGCTACTGACGTGTTATGCACAGGGACCACAGGACCCGTAGGTGCACGCTGCCCCACACAGAGGTATTCACAATCGCTGTGTAACGATAAAAAGTCCATAACTGGAAGGATCAGAAATACAAGTTATTGCTGGGCTGTCACAGCAACAGCCCAGAGACAACAGCAGCCTCCTGGTATTTTACAGATTTATCACTTTCATGGATATTATTGTTACCAATTTACGATCATCACTAGCACATCATTAACGGCTCCCTATCACCATCACCTGTGCACAAATGGGTACATCTCATACCGTAAATTCACCCACTGTCACACCAAAGCTTGCTCATCCTAACTGGTAAGCAGATATATGTCAGGCAGAGGTAGACAGTGTCACAGTTGATGCTGAGATACATTTTGCATATGATCTCCTTAGACAAGGTGCTGTCATTTTGCTGCAGTTCATCCTGCCACTTCAGCATCGCCCCGCAAGCTGCCCAACAAGGTTTTTTGTTTCTGCCATCACCACTGATTCTTAATATATATTCTGTATTTCGAGTGATGCTGCTTCAGGCACTTGCTATAAGGACTACATTTAGCACATGAGGCTGGATCCTAGCAAAAGGCAGGGCTTGCCATGGGGCTAGGACCTACTAGTCTTCCTCAGATGTTCTGCTGGAGACCCTGCTAGGAGCAGCACCAGGTTTACAGGGTCCAAACACCCTTGACTTAACCATCAGAGAAACAGGTAATGCCAATGACAAGGAAACGCTGTGTTCTCTATCTCCATGGGAACAAAACCTGGTACTTTTAACTGGTAGCATGGCCAGTCTTTTCTCAGAAGATAAGGACCACTGCGTGGGCAGGGTTTTTATTCTCTGTAAATAAACAGATCTTTCTGCTAGATATCTAGTCTTGGCAACCGGGCAGGGAATTTGCTGGAAGATGAGGAAGGAGATAATTCCTGACAAAAGTTTCACTCAAGCCCTAGGGTACTAAAACCAGGTCTCCTAACGGCCTGTTTTTTTGGGGTTGGTTTTTTTCCCCCCCTAGCGTACATGGAATAACACCTTCTTTTGCGCTTACAAAACAAATGCTGCCTTCTATAGCCTGGAAGAATTTAGGAAGTTTTTAATTATAAGAAAAGAAAAATGAGGACAAGTGAAGTTGGACTGTGCGGAGTGCTCTGCTGGTCTGATCTAGGACAATGTGCCCTACATAGAGCTCAAATATAACATCCTTTGGGAAGCTGTCTTGCTTCCATTCAGCTTTTGTGAGACCACCCCCGCCCCTGTGGTACTAATGACAGATTTCTGAAGCATAACTAGTATCACGGTCTTGCTATCAACGTTAATGCTGTAAACAAAATCATTAGTGGCAGGCACAGAGAGGGAGGGAAAACTATGCGCAGATGGAGAATTTCTTCTAGTGATATTCTTGCAGTTTCTGCTTTCTTCCTGCTATCAGCACTGAAATAGCTCATCCCCAGCCACAGTCAGCAACTCTACCCCAGGTGGGTGATGCTTTCCCTGAAAAGATGGACAAGCTCTGTCTTTTTTCTTCTGTTTGACTAGTTTTCCTGCCAAGGAAGTGCCATCGGATTGAGCTGAAATAGTTGCTCTTCCTTGATGGAAACCTTGTAGTTGGCAAATAGAGGGATATTAAGGAAAATAGAAAATCTTTAGATGTGTCATTAGACACTCCAATGAAAGTGTCGCCAAATTGTTACTTCTCTCTCCTATGTCATACTGGCCAGGAAATTCCTGCAATCTTGTATTTGCAAACCCTTCAACAGAAAAAATCACTACTTTTTTTTTTTTTTTTTTTTTCCTTCAAAGAGCCTTATAATTCTCCTCCTGTACATTCCTGGTTCTTTTTGCAGGAAAGCATTTTTCCCTTCTGTGTATTTCTTAGCAGAGAGAACAGTTTGTGTCCACCTCTATCCCACTCTTCACATGACTAACCTGCAGAGAGGATGTTTCAGTGAATCAAAAGGATACTACAGACATAAGCCAACAATAATCCAACAGGCTCTACAAAGGGAAAGGCTCCTCTAGTCCCTCCTGGTAGTCCTCATACACACACACAGGCTCAGAGAGTGAAAGCAGCGTCTGACACCAGGCTGAACCGAGAAATTCTTTGTGCATCGCATCCCAGCGGCATGAGCACCTCGTGCACAGCACCGCGCTGCTCGCTCCAAGGGAAGCAAATGCTGCAACAGCCCCTAATACAACCACAGGGCTGTGTTATGGTTGTTGTTTTCCTCTGGTTTCCTCCTGGTCTTATTTGTTGCTGCTAATCTTGGCATTACCTAGCAAGCCATTTTTTTTTTCTTTTCCCCAACTATATCATATAACAAGAACAGCACCGCTAACGTGCTGTGCTTTAGCAGGATGCAGATACACCCTAGGATCAACTCTGCGGTGCAAATTCAGTCTTTAATACTTGTTTTTAGAGCCAATGATTTTGCTGGTTCTTGAAACTAGAACTCCCTTACCTCTCTGTCATTATTAGGCATGCCCCCTTACTGTGGATCTGGACTCCATTTGCACCAAGTTGCTGTTTTCTGCTGGGTCTTTCTTAAATTACAAGGGCAGACGGCTAAACTGGGGTTGAAGAAGTTGTTCACAGTAAACAGAGACTTCTGTGCACCCTGTGGGTGGAAAGGGGTGTCTTTGTTGTACATCACGGCTATAGGAAATATGGGAATGAAACCTCAACGTAATGAGCTGGGCAGAGGTTAGAGAAACAAGAGGAAATAAATTGGTGGGGGTTTTATACGACTTTGGAAGCAATGAAAGAGAAAATGCAAGACATGCTGAATAACTGCACACTACCTCACCCCTATGTCTTAGCACAAACCAAAATGATTCTGAAATCCTTTGCCCATGTGTTTGGGGTTTTTTTGCATGGACCCTAAAGGAAGTTGCACGTTTGGAGCAAGATGTCCCATATTTCAGACACAAAAAAACCCCAATCAGGAATAAAGAAACCAAAGTAAGAGAAAGCACGGCAAATGCCGCTACTTACAGGTATATGTCATTTCAAAGCTGTCGCTAATGTTCACAATGTCAATCTGGGGAAGGAGCTTAGGGGGTTCCGTGAGCTGAGACAACGCAAACCTAAAAGCCGCATGTTCCTGGGACTGTTGATTAGGAAATAACCCCCCTGGGGAGAAAAACAGAACAAGAAGAAGAAAGGTCTTAGGCACACCTGTATTAGCAACCTCTTCAGTCCAAAATGTTCCTGCGAACAGAGGCTACAGCTCCCCAGCCCAGGGAATGCCTCTACACTCAGAAACCCTCCAGCACGCAAGACCTGGGGGGTTTGGTGCCCACTGCACACAGGCTGAGAGGAAAAAGCCTTTCCAGCCCATGCATTATGTAATGCCTGGATCATATATAGGAGCCCTGATGCATCCCTGGGGTCGGGATGAACCACAGGGTTTGGCTCAACCTCCTCATCCCCCATAACTTTAAGGAAGAGAAATGGAAACACTCTCAATGTTACTTTTATAAAGGAGAAATAAGAGTCTGTCTTCCTCCTCCCCTCACTTGTAATTAGGCTCAGTTTCAACCCTGTTAAGAGGAGGGATTTGCCCCAAAAGGGGTGCAGGGGTTCCCCCACACTATGGGGCAGACTGGCTGAGCCTGGCCCGACAGGCGCAGCACTGGGTGGATGGGGACAGGGCTGCGATGGGGACCCATGGCCAAACAACTACTGCTACTGGAAGTTTGCTGCATGGAAAAACCCTAAATTTAACAGGTGATAGCGGCCAAACTCAAAGAGGGCAGGAAATCAAAAGCTTGACCCTCAAAGGGATCGACCTGAGCAGAAGTACAGACAAGCCCAGAACCATGGGACGATATAAATAGGATAGGAACTGGGACCCGGCTGGACCCAGGCTCAGAGTCTTTCTCCCCCCATGGACCTGGAACAAAGTGCTGTGATAACCCGGCCCTAGGAAAAGTTTCCTGCTGCTCCCCCAGCAGGAAACTTGGCTTGCAGCAAGCCAAGGCTCACAGCCTCCAGAAAGATGCTATTAAATTCAGACTGTCTTGTAATCTTTATGCATTTAAAGGGAGCACTGTTATTGGCATTTTACGAGTAGGGAAACAAAGCACTTAGCAACAAGGTAGAATTAAAATAAAGAAGCAGAAAATATCAATGCCCACCCTCCAGGGCAGATGGCTTTGGGAAGAAACAAATGTCAAGGACCTGCTATCAACGGCACTTTGCCCCTTTAGTACTGAGAGCATCTCCCTGTTGTGTGGAAAGGGCTATTTGTGCACGAATATCCCCCCCCTTCCCCCGTTCCTCCCACCCCCCAGCCTAATCATGGGTGTCAGAGGAATGAGATGCTAGTAGCCGAGCTATTACATGTGTTTGTCGAAAGGGAAAAAATCTAGGATGTTGCACAAATTTGGGGTAAAGGGGAGGCAGGAAGGGAGGGAGACAGGGATGCAGCATCAACAGCGATAAAAGCACCGATTGTGCAGCTGGACTCAGGCAGGAGTTGCCTGAACTTGGTGGATTAGCAATTGATGGGCATTGTAAAGAGAAGGGAGGCGGCAAAGAAAACCGACATGCAAGGGAAGAGAATTTGGGGCTAGGTTACAAACCATCATCAATAAAGATCAATGGGAGAGTAATAATAAACCTGGGGAGGTAGGGAGGGAGAAGGAGCATTGAGAAGTTACATGAAGGGAGAAAGGAATCAAACAGGCACTGCTGGTGCACAGGGGAAGCAAGTAGCAAGAAATGAAAAGAGACTTCAATGCAAAATCTTCCTCCAATAGCTCTGCCCTTATTCTTCAGCAACAACAACAGAGAGCGCCTGTTTGTTACCTCTCGTCCCAGTTACCTACAGATGAGAGCATCCTCACAAAAACGTATAATGCAACCGCTGATTTTGCAAATGCAGCAATGCACAATGGCAGCCCAGGCATTTCTCAGAGCAAGAAACAGATATTTTTTTCGTGCTTCCTCCATTTCAGAGGCACTTTTCTCCCTCTGTGTTGGTGTGTGTGCAGGCATTTATTCCCAATCTTCCCCTCCCCCAAAGCCAAATCGATACATCTCTGCTCTTGCAAAGCTGGTACCAACACACAAATCCAGCCCTCGCAGTTCACCCCTTCGCTCTCTCTCACACACATACACACACACGCACATTTTGCCTTTGCAAGCAAAGGGGTCAGTTTTCCCCCACCGCCCCCTCTCCACCCCTACCCACTTGCCAGGGAACATCACTCCCAAACGGCCCCGAGCTCTGCACTCACCTATCTGGATATTGTTGGGGAAATTGGCCCCTAACACCGCCCCTAGGAAACTGGTGCAGAAGAAGGCAAAAATGTGCTGCATATTCCCTTTTGCATTGGCGAAAAAGAAGCCCAGTTCCAAGCATAGATTTGATTTTTCCCCCGCTCTGCTCTCTTTAGCTGCCTCTCTCGCCTCCCCTCCGCTGCGCCTTCAGGGTTGCGCGTCTCCCTCGCTCGGAATCCAGCGCTGAGACTGCTGCTTAACACCGCCTGGCAGCAGGATTAACTGAGCCCCGTGAGAAAGAAAGAGAGCCCGCTCCTCATCCACATCCCTCCCCCGCCACACACAACACGCACACGCACGCACCAGACGCTTCCCACCCAGCTCATTCGCCTTCTCCCAGTTGAAGCTCAACAGCTGGGTACCGCGTCCCCCCCTCGCCCCGGCTATTCCCCCCCAGGGGTCCTGGCTGGGGTCTCTAAGGGTAATTCCTACCTACCCCTAAATTCCTGGCTTTCCCCCTCAACTTCTCTTGGCAGGAGCTAGAAGGAACCTGCAAATCAGTAGGTGGCAAACTCCTCTAGAGAAAGAGCTTAAACTCCTCTGCCTCTGCTCCATCGCTTCCCAACCTGGGCTCTCCCCCCTGGGTCCAGGAGTTGAACAGATCAGCCTCTACAGCCCGGCTCGTTAGGATAACAAAGAAGGTTGTATCCTGCAAACGTGCCTTGGAAGGAAGGATTTCGGAACAACAGACAACAGAGATCCCAAAGGAGGAAAAAATGAACCCCCCACCATCACCTTTCTCATTGATTTTTCCTGCCCACGGTTAACCTATGAGGTATTCCACCCCTGTGCTTGATGAGGAGGAATCTGTGCTCACCAGCACCATCAGATAGGGCAGACTTCTGAAATTAGGGGGCTATTTTAGCCTGGATCATTACAGGAGCTGTTTTGTGGCAGTTCTGATGAGGTTGAAGCTTATTTGACCATAAGCAGCTTTGCTCAAAAACAAAAGGGGGAAAAAAAAAACACCAATAAAAGTAACAACGATAAAAACCGTCTCCTAGGCACAACTTGGGATTTAGAAATATTTGAGGAAGAACTGCTGTGAACACAGAGCCATAGCCATTTCGGAAAAGAGAGAAAATTCACCCATTCCCCTCTGAAACACATAAAGTCCCTAACCAAACTTGGGGCCTCTTGTGCCTGAATAGCCATATCCAAGCACAGAGATTCTGCCCTTACCGTTTGCAGCCTGGATACACACAAGGGGTAAATAGCAGAGAGGAAACAGAAAGAAAAAAGGATGTTTGGGGCAGAGTTAGAAATAGGACTCGGATGCCCTGTGTCCTGATTTGGTGTAGGGTGCCTTGCCCTGGTCCCCACTCCCGATCTCCAAAAGCATGTGGTTAAACTGGAAGAGCATTAGAGAGTGGTGACCAACGTTCAAAGGTCGGGAATTGCTTCCACATAAGGAAACAGTTGGACAGAGGAGAACTCTGCAGAGTGGGATAACCCAAATGGGATGTGACCAAAGCCTACAAAATCTGCAGTAGCACAAAGACATTCCCTGTTGGCCACAGGGCCCAGGTGTGACATAAATTTATGGTGCAGGGACAACACTACTCTTTATATACTCAAGACTTCTATGAACAGAATAGTCTTGAAAACAGAGGTAGTAACACCTTTTTGTTGGCAGGTCCTCTACTTCCTCTAAAAGAGGTTTACTACAGGTTTGTTTCCCCATACAGCCCTTCCTGTCAGCTGTGACAGAGTCCTTGGGTAGAGCAGCATCATATGTGGTCATGCACTATCTCCACAGCCAAACGCGATAATGAGTGGAAAATCACCTCTCATGTGGCTATGGGCACAGGCTCTGGGTAAATGAGAATGGACCATGATCCTTGCGCAGACCTCCATTTCATCTCGGCAAATAAGAGTTTGAGATCTTTAACCTCTTCCTAGCCAGTTTTATGGATTTCACTGTGACAAAATGCTTAAACACCCCATAAATGCCAGAGTATGTATAGGGTCTCAGCACGTTACTCTGATACCTTGCATCAGAGAGGAGTTGCACTGATGCCTGCAACTTTGTGGCCTCTTACAAGGACAGTATGTACAGTTACGCTGCAAAAAATAGAACCCAGAAGACTTCCATCTTCCTTATGGCAAGCAATAAAACATCTTTCTAGGATGGATTCCTTTTTTCCCCAAGCCACGCTTGACCAGGGCAATGACTCTCTGTGCCACAGACTGCAGGTTCGTTACAGTAATTGTTCAGGCATTCAGGAATCAGTTACAGGCAGCCAAAGGATGTTCTTACCCTGTGTCGCTGCCTGGGTGACCGGCATCCCAGAGTCATATTCAAGCACAACAAATTTATCTGTTGTTGATAGGTAGCACCTTCATCAGACTTCCATCTCGCTCCTTGTATAATTTAAGCAATACTGATTTGAGGCTAAAATAACCTGCTGATAGGTTTTATGGGCTTTTGCTTTGCATCCAGAATTTAATAGAAACAGCTGCATTTATAATCTGAAGAAAGGCACTGAAGGATAACCAGCACAACAGAAAGATGCTAGCATATTTTCAAAACTCCCAAACAGCCTATCTGATAATAATAACAGTAGCCATAACAATAAAATACCGTAATAGCCCACAGAAAGCTTGCACAGTTGCATTAATTAATAATGCTGCCTTTGTCTATAAACCTCTCAAAGTGCAGGTGGCTTAACAAGGAGAACCTCACCACAGTGTAACAAGATAAGTAGTAATAAGATCATTATTTTAAGAAGGTATTCATTTCCTTTTTCCCTATAGGTAACAGCATTTTATTCAGGGTTTGTTACCACAGAGATGTTAGGAATTAACTCTAGCTGTTCTGAAGATTCTTTAAATCAACATAAAAGCAATGTAGCTTCTGAACTCTTGGCTAAACACCAAAAGAAGTCTTTGGAAATGGATGAAACTCTTCGATGTCACAACAGAAAGATGGATCAATCCACCAGTCTTCTGAGAAAAGAGCCCAATTGAATTATCTAGATTCCTAAAAACAATTGAAGGAGCGTATTCCTCCTTTCAGATTTCAGAAAACAAAGAAAATCATTCAATGCAGCATATAAGTATATTGCACAGTGCATCTTAATCAGGGGCAACTAAAAATATCAGTGTGGAGTTTTGAAGACCTGTATTTTGTCTCAAAAGGTTCTTAAGACATAGGTGGGACAGGCAGGTATCTGGTGGTTAACAGAAAACATCCAACAAGGCCTTGTGGGATTAATCATGCAATTGAGTGTAAAGAATTGGGTAAATACATGTCTAAAAAAAAAAAAAAAAGGCTGTCCAATTTAAAGTAAGAAATGCCATAAAGGAATTTTAAAAGAGTGTAGCTGGTCCACTTAAGATCTTTGCCAGAGATGAGAATAAGAAAATGAGTATATCAGAGCTACTCTTCCCGTCGTGCTCTGCCTGGAGCTGACCTTGCTGTACTGGGTGAGAACCTTTGTTCTCACCCATTTCTGCTCCAAGCTTTTGCACACCAGAGAATTTTGTCTCTGAGGCGGCTGTCTGCCGCCTTCCTCTTTGCTCTGCTTTGCATGACATGAAGTTGTCCACACAAGCAGAACGGTCTGCCTTCACTATCAGAGCTTTTGTTTCCAGGATAGGAAATAAGCGGTTGTTGCAGCAGATACATTTCTGTACCAGAAGCCTTGGAAAAACAAAGGACTTATTCACATGCAGAAGCCTCCAGCCTTGAAAAATGAGGAAATCAGCAGAACTCGGCATCCGTCCGACCTCCCAGCAGAATTATTTCCCCCAGTGCCCACTGTGTTTTACATGATGCTCCTGAACGTCTTTAAAGAGGCTATTGAAATACTACTATTTCTGAAATTCCTTTTATATTCTAGCTGGACAATCTCTATAGAAGGCTTTTGATAAAGAACAAAATGTAGTTACAGTGATTAATTTAAATAAACTCCAAACAACACAGACTCTCACATGGGTTTCGCAGAGCCTTGGCATAAGTGCTAACGGAGTCGCACGCGTTTCTCTCCCTGCCTTGTTCACCTCAATTTTGTTATGTTGGATAATGCACCTCTCAAGGAATGATCGTAGCAGAGGTGCTGAGAGAACAGACTGCAGAAATTTGAAATGGGGAAAATTTGGAAGTGATCAAAAAGGAAAAGGGGCGAGACAGCTCCCTCCATTCACAGCACCGACGTACCGGGAAGCGTGTGTGCAGATAGCCCTCGGCGCACCTACACCCAGCAAACATATGCACAGTCACTGGTGCCACCCACACGAAAATGACACTGATAGACACGGTTAGGAAAGCGTACATGTGCTGTACGTGCATATACATACACACACACTCGCAGGATCACCCAGGCAGGGGCGGGCGGCGCAGCTCAAGGCTGTCTGCTGGCATATGGAGCTGCTGCGGAGGGGCAGGAGCAGCTCTGCAGCCCGTTGCACTCCCATCGTATTTTCTGAAGCAGGTTTTATCCTGTACAGGGATCTTGGACCTGCAGCCACACCCTTCACTCATCCTTATTCAGAAAATTCCTACTGAAGTAGAAACAGGGGCACTTCAGTCTCTTTATGGCCATTTCCATGTGTGCCTACATAGTTTATTTTACATGAGACACTGGCTTCGATCTTTTAAACCTGGAAGGTATTACTTACACCACTGAAAAACAGCATCTACAAACTGTAGTCGCCAAATCATTTTTGGTAGGATCTCCTTTACAAAAACAGCCTCAGCAACATTTGGTATCAGGCAGAAAAAATCTCCCCCCATCAATGAATCGGGCCTGAGGTGTCTATGGCCCCTCTCTTCTTTGCACGGCAGCTGGAGTTGTCAGATGAAAAGCTTTGACATCCCATAAGCAACTCGGAGAAGTTAAAAGAAACATGAGATTTGTACCTTTCCAGTGTGGCTAAAATGCAAAGATGTGGGACAGGGGCAACACCCGAGATGAGAATAGCTCCAAGCAGGTCCTGACTGACACCAAACATCTGGGGGCTGATGTTTTAAGGTCACCAGATATTGTTTCTTAATTTACTGACTGCTGAGGCGGGGAAGCCTGATGTGAACTGAAACTGGGGAAAGTTGGCTTTTTCCACAAACTGTACAAGAATGTGCTTCTGTTGTAATCCTGATCGGCTTATTACCATATTCATAAGAAACGACTTCTTGCTCACTGTGGGATAATTAAGTAAGTAAATGGGCTGGAAGATAAACCCGTCAATCAGAGTGGCAGTGAAAACATTGCGCACCCTTCAGCTGGAAATTCATGAGCAGCAGCTGGCAAATGGATGCCACGCTTTGGCTCGGAGCGCCCGTGGGGTACAATCAGTCTGGCGAGGACCGGGGGCTCCCACGAGCTGGGCTTCACTGCTGCCCAGCGCGGCTGGACGGGGAGCCTCCAGCACAAATGGGCCAGGGGCTTTTCTGGAGTCAGGTAAGACGTAACCTGTGCACTCAGTCCAAGTCAAATGCAAGCATCAAACGCTGCAAATTCAGATCTGCAACTTTATTTTCCACAGTTGTTTGTCCCACCATCCAGCTGGCCTGTTGACGACAGGTTTGCTTCCATCCAATGGGTTGACATGCTCAACTAGGGACAGTTCAGACAGACAACGATGCAAACAGCCCTGTGCTGGGTCGAAGTCTACGTGAGCACTCACGAAACACTACGAATCTCTCTGTGATGAATCCCGACTGACCCCTTTACTGACTCCCCTGAAAGAAGACTTTGCCATCTGCCAAAACCACTTTCTTCCTCATACAGGGAAGGCTGCTAGTACTCAATTTTTTTTCCTGGTGAATGGTTGATTTATAACTACTTATAGAAACACTCTGTGCCCTAGTCTCAGTTTACGTTCTTTGCTGAGTCATAAACATAAATCAGAGTTGTGGGTGGATCCCTGTTTGTTATTAAAGCACCTTATGTTTCTCTAAGCCTCGCCAGAGGAAGCAGAAATTACTGGTAATACATTAAAGTTACAGTAGGTCTACTGTTGTCTGAGAATATAATACCCCCCCAGATTATTGCCACAGATCGGGCTGTCGTGTTCTTTTCTCGTTGAATAGAAAAGCAAATAAATTATAAGTATTAAAAAAATTGTTGAAAATACATGCTAAGAGGATTATTCACTGTGAAAAGCCAGACGCAGGGGTTGCAACCTAAATCAGAAATTTGGTTATCAATAGTTCAGTCAAATGTTCGTATACGCGACAAAGTTTTCTTTCACTCAAAGTTCCCGAAACATTGTGAATGCTCCAGATGAAGTCAAATAATGATTGAGGTGATTATACAGTTTAATATTGATATACGAATCAACCCTCATTTTTAATCCCTGGCATCAAACCCAAGACGTGCAGAAAACAAACGTGAAATGAGGAAGATAAAAGGATGCTGATTTAGGAAGAAAAAAACCAAAAAGCAGCAGCAGCAATTGCCGCAATTCAACCAGCCTTGCACAGATCCCATCATTACCATCTGGCTCAGCGTTTCCCAGGCTGCTTTGTTAACACGCGAGATAAACAGACATGTGGGTTGTGCTTTAGGGTGGCTGATCTTGGCCTTTCAAATAGTCAAAGGAACCAAAGCTTTAAACCAGAGTAACTGAGTCAAGAAAAGAAGTATCAATTTCCAGTCCTTGCATCACATCCTGCTGCAGCAGGCTGCCTGCTACCAGCTGGGAAAGGGGAAGTCTACACACAAAAGAGCAAACCTAAAAAATCACCAGTATTATCAGTGTCTTTCTGTCACTAGTTTCTGCAATCAATACAGATATTTACGTCACTTCTCCTCATTCCTTAATTGATCTTAATCTCAGAGAGAAACAGGAATTGCTGTATTGGATCGAATCGCACAATCCCACAAAATCCCGCTCTGTCTGACTGTCTTGGTCTCGCTCACAGCGCGGTGTATCACACGTTAGCAGTCTGCATTGAATGGGTTGGATTTCACAAGGGCTAATAACTGACTGGAGATAGACACCTGTGAAAAGTCTTTAGGGAGAGATTTTCTTTAGTTCCACGTGGACCCTGCACTAATAACCTGAACTCCCTCAAAATACTATCAGAAGAAAAAGTCATTGTGATACGAAATACCATTATGTAATTTTATATGAAAAGTTGTTTTCTTTAAATTCTTAATGAATGTGAAAGCAAAATGCTTTTGGTTTCAGTTTAGAAGAAGAATAAACTAAGATTTGCAGAGTTTCTGAATAAATAGGAAATCCAAACCCCATCCATTCTTGGAGAAAGCACAGAGAAGGAACAGAAAGGCTTCAGGTTGGGGGACAGAAAATCATTAGAGCTGGAGAGAGGAGAATGAAAAGACTGGCACCACTTAGCTAAAAGAAGAGATGAACGGGGAATGAGGAGTTCCAGGTAGTCAAAGTACTGCCTGGCCTAGAGGCACTCCATCGAGTGTGTCTTTGATCCTCTTCTACAGCTCAAAAACCATTTTTTAAGTTCCACGAAGTAATTTTCTACAAACGTGTGGCAGAGGTCCATAGCAGTGGGATGTCCCAGCTTTTTGCTACTCTGTTGGAGCATCTAAGCCCTCCATGGCTCCATAGCGTGGCCAGGCACTCTGACGTGCCAGGGGACATTGCTGCCAGCTCTGCAGATGTGCAATTGGAGGGGGAAGGGGACACATTTGGCAGCAGCAGCTGCTCTCCCCTGTGCAACGGGCTGGGGCAGGGGAACTGCATTTTACGGATGCTCAGTAGCGAGGTCTTCAGCTGAGCTATCGCTGTTAGGCTGCTCTGTTTGGGCAAAGAGGTGTAAAGCTTAGGGGGTGGATGAGGATCTGTAGGTTATCTATAATTTCTCCTCTTCATCCTTTAGACACCACAGAAATGACAGAGAGCTAATCTGAAACAAATGTCGTCTTTAGAGAATCATCCTGTTTTCCAGGCTGGAAGGGAGAGATAAGAAAGATGATACAAGTCCTATTACACTGTGTGTTTCTAGAGGTGTCCCACAGATGAGACTTTCTGTACTCAACAAGATTTTTGCCCAAGACTTTCTGTACATCACAAGCACGGATCAGTGCTGTATTACAAACAGAAAGCTAGACTTCCTTTGTACTCCCAACAATGGACCCAGACAGAAAGAACAGCACACAAACACCACGTCACCTGGAGCACCACAAAGTTTGCCACCCTTTTGCCACGCCTGCAATTAAAGCGACTGAGAATCAGATGAGAGCAGATCATTAGTGAGCTCCATCCAGTCCTACAGACAGAGCACGGAGCTGTGCAGCTTCAGTTACAAAAAAACAGAGCGAACGAGATTTTTGAGGAATATAAAGATGCAATAATTGCTTTAGAAATCATGCACATCTAAGTCTACTTGCTTCAGCTACAGTCTAGGACTATCTGGCAGCTGCACTGAGTCATGTTACTCAAGGAACCCAGTGCTCCTACTAAGCTCTGCAGAAGCAGTACCATTCAACATACAGCATCATTCCACGGTGCCCACAGAAAGCTTTGATCATCCAGCTACCAGTGGTCAGTGATATATATATAAAAAAGAGAGCATTTATCCCATCTGAGACATTGGTAGAAGCAGCAATTTGCCTAAATTCACAGAACCTGCAGAAGGACTGGGACTGAAATCCACAGCACAGCTCTCTGGGCTGCAGGAACTAAAGGAAAGTCCCCAAGCATGAAAGCCTTGTGTATTTGTCACAGCCCCTGCCTCCCCTGCCCACGTCTCGTAGGAAAGCCCCCAAGAGCTATTGCCATCTGTAGCAGCATGATGGCAAGTGGTACACTGCCTAAAACAACACAGGGAACCACAGACATTTGGAAGCGATTCAGGTGAACATGGTGCTGTTTTGTAAAATGAATAATATGCCACTGATTGATTTGTGAGGCTCGCTGCTAGCAAAGCACTGGTTTCTTCTGGACACTGTGCAACCAGTCCTAGTGATGAAAAGGCAGGTTTCCATCTGCTCAGAGCTTGCCTTCATGCTACAACTCCAGGGTTAAGAGAGTAAAGAGAGGTGACCTAATTCATTAACTACATGCTGCCTTCAGCTATTTGACTATGCTTTGCTATGTACATCTTATGGGCTTTTTTCTACATACATCCCTCTTTTCCTCATTCCTGCCAAGAAACAGAAGATATTTAGACTTCCTATCTAGTGTGATGATATCATATTTATTTATAAATGTTCATCCTTGAAATAAAAGGAAGGAGAAGATGATTGCTATGCTTTTCAATTCCTTGCCCAGGGCTTGCACTACAGCCTCATGAGCTTAGCTGGCCCCTTCTTCCGAGTCCTCCGGATGGTGAGCCACAGGTGCTGGGAGAGCTATCCCTCTCCGGCTGTATTCGCAAAGCTGTCCTACCTCCTCCAGCTTTTGCAATGAAGTGTTTTCCCCCAAGAGTTGTGATTATGAAATGTCACCGTGGAAACAGTTGGAATATAATATGTGCTTGCTGGCTCTCCCCCCACCCTTCCTCCCCTCCCACTAGCCTCCTCACTTGCTGAAGCTATGTTTGCTGTACAAGAAAAACCCTTCTTGCTCCCTTCCTCCCCCCAAACCTGCAAAAGGGAGTGTCTGTGCCTCGCAGTTACCGTGACAAAAACAGATGCTTCAAAAAATATCCCGATTCATTAACAGCTCCTTGGTACCTTGTAGCAACACTAAACCTACCAAACTCAACTGGGTGTTACTGCAGTTACCAGGACTTCCCGCCTTCCTCTGCCAAATAATACCACTTCTGTAAAATGGCATTATAAAGACGCTTTGAGCCAGTAGGAACCTGGTCTGCTGTTGCTATAACTGTCACCACAAGAAAGCCTCTACAGCAAAACATAATTCCCCATCACGCATCTCTGCTGTCGTCTTAGCTCTGCTGTCCTGTTCTCACTAGTGTTATAATGAGAGCACAACACAAACGCACATCTTGGTTTTCTTTCTCGTGTCCCACCACCTAGAGGCAGGTCTTCAGATGATGAGTTCTTTGTGCTCTACCTACGTGAACAAAGCACGATTTTCCCCTAATCATGATTTCTTCCACGCTTCTTATCAGCATCACAAAAGGTCAGAGCTGTCCACCTGGGAGTGGAAAGGTCAGTTCACTTTGGATCTGACACGTGGTATCTTGTAGCTCCTGGAATATAATCAGCTCACTTCATATTTATTTTGTGTTACTGCAGCACTATAAAAGAGTGGGGGCTGTTCCAGAGAAATCTTCAGTCTCTTGTAAGGAATGTGCAAGCAAACCCAAGGGAAAATTTGAGGTCAAGAGAGTGATACTGAATAGACGT
The DNA here is from genome assembly GCF_000690835.1 of Fulmarus glacialis. Taxonomy (NCBI): domain Eukaryota; kingdom Metazoa; phylum Chordata; class Aves; order Procellariiformes; family Procellariidae; genus Fulmarus; species Fulmarus glacialis. Next base: position 168,519 of record NW_009204931.1, read on the forward strand.
CTCTCTCAAGCAGAGAACACTGTTTTAGTTCTCAAAATCACACAGGGGATTTAGATGCCCATTGGTATTTGTTAATTTTAATTAATGGGAATTACACATAAAAATCCCCCAGGCAGTTTTTAAAACGTCAAGCAACAGGGCTTTGAGGGCTGTACAGATGAACCCATTTGGTGGGAATCTTTCCCATGCACTAGTCATTATAAGTGGTCCAAAGATACTCTCCGCAGTCATATGTACGACAGGACAACACGGGGAATCAATGAATTCTCTGATTCTGGAGAAGCTTTGAGCTTCCACAGCGAGGTTCACACACACGTCATTCCCCCAGTAGCTTCCCAGACATCCTTGCACTGGCTGCAAGGTGGTACTGTCAGGGGTAGGGAAGGGGAGACAAACAGCAACTTCTGCCCTGGGAGAGATGGGAAGCCCGGGCAGGAGCTCCCCTCGTTGCTGGCTTGGCTAGGCCTGAAGGAAGGCAAGGGGACATGTCTCGAGGACTTGAGCAGTTGGAGTATATGACTTTGTAACCTCCAACAAGGCCTTTCAGGTAACTGTAAAAGATGCCCGTTGGAAGTAGGAGTCCCAAGAAATATCTGAGGCTGATGCTTTGCAGTACCTTGCTCAGCTTCTATTTTTTCCCCTACAGCAGCTTATTTGTGAGCAGCATGGAGAAGGGGATGCACCCTGTGATCACAGAGAAGGTGGTGCTTCCTGGTCCTCATGCAAGCCACAGCCCTCCAAGAAACTGGCTTGCAGTTGCTGTTGTCCTCATTACTGTTTCACCAGCAGCCCCATGCACAGAGCAGTATAAGCTGGTCTGATAGCACTTTGCAATAATAAGATCAGCTCAAGAAAAAAAAAAAAAATAGGTCTTTTGGGTGGCATATACCAGTATTTGCACTCTGAAAGCATTTCTTCAGCTGCTTTGCTCCTTTAATGACAAACCAGGAGTAGGCATAGGAAATCCCTGAGACAGGCTAATGGACACCCCTCCTACCCTGGTCTCCAAATAAGCAATTCAAATTGGCAGCATCTCTCATCAGAATTGTTAATTCTCCACCATCCTCCCATAACTCCTAGGCTCACCAGGTGGAGAAGAATCACAAAGACTCTCAATTTAAATACTGCTTCTATTTCTGACATGCTTTCAATTATCTGCAAAGGCAACCTATCACTCTCATCCCCTCACCCTCTTCACTGATCCCTGCACTGATAACAACCCTTTGCAGCAAAACACCTTTCACCCAGGGAGGCCTACAAAGAGCTCTTGGAGACAAGCGGTTGGCCCAAGATCAGGCTGTGCTGCAAAGCCGTGGTAGCAGCAGTGATGGAAATGGAGCCCCAACGTCCATGGCCACATGCCAACCTGCTGCCACCGCAAGGGCCCCCCCAGCCCAGGGGGACAAAGAAAACTACTCGTGCCCTTCCTCCATTTGGCTCTTCTCAGTCTAGGGCTGCAGCTACGATGCAAAGAGCCAAAGTGCAAAGATCTCACTGGCAGCAAACAGTGCTGGTCCTTTCACCTGCCACTACAAGTGGAGTCACCAAAAGGTTGTCAACTAGGGCAAAGCCATTTTCATTGTCCCACAAAGCATTTTTAACACGTCCATTGCCCCTTTCGGAGAGGAATTCAGGACATCTGCTATTTTAACCATAAACAGATTTGGATTTTTCATCTAAGTGACTGTGACAAATCGCTGTCCCCAATTATTAGACTCAATTCTCCTTCAACATCAAAGCAGTGTAGGTGGTGAGGGAACTGGGCCCATTCATACCTGGGCACCAGTTAATTACTAGGCACTCAGACAAGCCTGCAACCTTAGGCAAGCTGAGTTAGCAGCAGGAGGCTGAACTATTGCACTGCTGCCGTCTGTTGATCTAACAGTCATACTTAAGCCTGTCCATCAAAACAGGGCACCCCACTTGTTCCCATCTATTTCCACCCACAGTTTTCCTACTTCAAGTGGCAAGTCGAGATATGGTACTTGTGTATTAGCATGAATTCACTGACTAACCTCACTGCTTCAAACTGTAACAACTTCCATAAAATAGTGGGGTTTTTTCATTCATTTGCTTTTTCCCCCCTGTTAAGTAAAAGGAGAGAAAGTGTTTCAGACAGTCATTTGCACAAGGCTATGTATCAGCTTAGTGTGAAAAAGCACAAATTTGCTTGTTTCCAACCTACAGCACTGGCTTTTGCTCACAAGGGTCCTTATTCCACCCCAAAATGGTTTTAAAACTAACAAAAAGTTTAATATCCTATGAGTCTTCATTTGCACTGTGTGTCAGGGGAAAGTGTTGCAAGACCTGACATGATATTTTTATGTAGTTGGTAAAAGAATAAAGATACCTTTGACAGAAAAGTGCAACGTTTTGTTGAAAAATCCTCTCAGAAAATTGGTGTTTTCTGCCTGTTTGCGTTTGATAGAAAATAATTTTCTTCCTAGCGCTTCCTTTGTATAGGTTTGGAAATCTGAAAACCCTCTGGCTAAAAACCTGAAAAAAAAGCATGGGGTGGGATGTTCAGCCAAAAATATTTCATTTGCCATTTTTCAGTGAAAAGTCAATGGCTTCTACAGTATGTCTACCACTTGATCTTACAGGCAGACATGAGATTCTCCACGAGATGCACAAACAGACCTGACATTATGGAGATCAGCACCAGCGTTTTCTTCTTCATGCAGCTTTGCTTTGTACCATGGTCTGGACTACGGCTCAAAATTAAGTCTATGCTGAAAAAAAGCCCTCCGTCCTGGAATCCACAGGAACAAGACTTTTAGTCAAACCACCAGGTAAAAAAGTAGCTTATGCAGAAACATTCAAGGCTAGATATACGTGGGGAGTGAGTAGATATTTCATATGAGCATTACCCTAGTAGGCATTTGTAAGAGTGGTAGGAGTGTGATCACATAATTTCCATTCCTCCTCCCGGGACTGAAATCCATCCCGAGGAATCCCTGCTCCACGTTTGGCTGTTCCCAGCCTGAGGTGGGCTGGGTTGCTGGGCTGATCCCCACCATCTCCAGCCTCGAACTGCACCCACGGGCAGCCGCTCCACCACACACCGAGCACTGCAGCCTTCATGGGGTGCAAAAAGCAGCATCCAAGTAGCCCTGTAACCATGACAACATTCAGGATCAAAAATACACACATTTCAACTCCTTGTAGTAAAAAGGAAATATCGATAAAGGATGGAAGCCACTTTCTGCACATTTCCATGTTCCTCATAAGAAAGTCCTTGGGAATATCCCAGCTCTTCAGTATAAGAAAATAAAGGAGGCAGAGTCTACATCCAGTACTGACTGCCTCAGGGTTGGTTACTTCTCTATTGTTTTTTTCTAGTTTAAATAAAGTATCCGAATTTCTTTAGCTTCTTTGCATTTTAATGTTCACCTTAATGCCTCAGATAGGTTGTTTTTTCCTCTTTCCTTTTTCTTTCTCTGCAATACTCCCCCCCGCATCTTCCTCTTAAAGTGAAACACTGTGTATGAGGAATGACAGTCATTTTCCTGAGCATACAATGACTGTGATTTGAATGTCAACCCTGCAAGCATGATTCGATGTGGGATTCACTTTTACATTCCCCAGCTGCAAAAGAAGTTGTACAGTTCCATCAGTTTGCCATGCTGATGCTAATAACCCCCCCCAAGTCGCTATGGCTACGACGCTAATTAGAAATGGGCTAACATTGGGGTTGATCCTTTCAAATTTCTCTAGTTTAGGCTGCAACAAGATGGTTAAATGGTTAAAGGACTCAGAACTTCTCGCTTTAAGAGAAAATACGAAAGAGAAGAGGCAACTGCTGCTCCTTGTGAAACAGGACCTCAGTGTTTCGGCATTTACACCAAATGTGCTTGCATTGACTGTGGCTGGTTTGGAGAACCACGCAAGCGTGCCAGCTACCTTGGCAGAGAGGTCTCCGATCTGGGAGGAGATTCCAGCTCAGTTATCTGAGCAAAGCCATAGCACAGCCAATAGCTCCGGGATGCCCAGCATCCACCTTCATTTGAAAGGTCTACAAACCAGTCTGGAATAAACACGTCCCTTTTCTCCACTTCTCATAACGGCAAAGAAAAAGATCCTCACTGAGCAACTCCACAGTGAAAATACCCATAAGAGGGCAAAAAGCACAGGGCTTCACTAAAATGCCTGTCAGTCAGGGAGAGCTTGGTGAGGGGGTTTCAAAGCACTTTGTTAGAAGGGCTTGTCAAGTGCTGCTGGTCTGCCTTTAACAACAGCAGGAGCATCACGCCGCGCTCAAGGGGATGGCAGAGTTATTAGGGCTCTCCTCACCACTGCTGGCTTTGTATTAGTCAGGATCAGGAAAGCAGACAAGGGTGAAATAGTTAGAGAACAGAGAGCTAATCACTGTAAGGATGTGTTTAACGAACTTGTCCTGAACAAGACCGATGTAAAGTGATGGGGAAAGATTGGGGAAAAAATGTTTGATCGGCCAGTATCTTTTGCAGGTCTCATCCTTCTCCTGGGCTTTGCCAGGAGTATCACAGTGCCTCCAGCTTTGTGCAGGACCCTGGTGTGACCATGGGCAGGACCTTACGCTAGAGTTACCAAGTCACAAAACAGCGAGGGTCTTTATCTGCATTGCATAAGGATGCTGCAAGAACAAATTCAGCACTGGTGGTGGCTGAAGCTAAATAGAGAGACTTTGCACCTATTACTCCTATTTTTGTCAGGTTTTTAGATAACATTCAAATTGTAGTACTGCCAGTTCTGCACTCTTTTGAACAACTACAGAATGTGCTAAGGTCTGATTTTCCTTTAAAACATATTTTAAAGAAGGAAACCAGTGAAATTACAGCTCATATTTCCTATTAAGGTGCTGAAACTTCAGGTAAGAAAAAGAAACTGCATAGTTTTTAAGTGTTGCTTTTGAAAGGCAGAGATTGCAGTTTTATAACATCAAAACCTCCTTCATCGGCAACAGAGCTATTATTACTATAAATGCCAGTAGAATTTCAGAGGAGTTGTAGCAAATACATCAAAATGTATATTTAAGTCCCATTCCACCTCCCAACAGGGTCAATGCCAGTTTTGCACCTGATGGGAGAAGCAGCAAGCCCTTTCCAGGAAGTACATATGTTACCACGAAGTGCATATGTGCATACTTCACACAGAGGTGTTATGGCTGAAGTGGTTCTTCTACAATGTGTTCAATAAATGCATCTTTTTCTGACCAAAGAAACTGGCAGGATTCCAGCATGTTAAAACCAGAGTGAAGAGAGTTGACTATTCCGTACTCAAGGCAGAAATGAAGCAAATTTCCAAACTAAAATTACAAGTTAATTTTGCAGTGCAGCCACTGAATTGGGCTCAGACTTGAGAGGCCAGTCGATCACAGACAGTCAACTGAGCACATCTGAAGATGCCACCAGCCCTCAGCCAGGTCACGATAACAGACTTAATCCATTGCAATGTGAAATAAAATGGATTAGCTTACACCACTGCTGAAGAAGCTTCTTGAAATGCTGTGACCCCAGGGCTTGACAGCACCAGTGTCCCCTAAGACAGTTAGAGCTTTACTTTCCATTCTGCTACTGGCCTCCACAGCACCTCAGTCAGGTAACTTTTCTCCCTTCTTTTCCCACCCTTTTTGCCATCTTATAATGGCATAAGAGTAATAGCCGTCTCCTACAAAGTGCTCTACAAACCCTAGCAACCTGGGGCCTCTAGGTGCTACTGCAATACAAATAATAAGTAAAGGACCCAAGTTTCTTGGCGACACAGAAGCTTGAAACAGTGAGTTGAACCTATTTTCCCCGTTACAGAAACGGATTGCTTGCAGTGTGGTGCTCTCCTCCTTGCTAGAGCATCTCCTCCAGAACTGCTTTCCAACACACTCCTAGGCAGTGTGAGAAGCCATGCAGGCAAGACCTCTCCCACCCATGAAGAATGCAGTAAGATGTGTGCTGCTGCAGCTGTCAAACATCAAGAGGAATGATTAAAAATCCAACACCCCAAGCTATGCCTGTTACTGAATATCCTTTTGGGCTTATTGTTCTAGTCAGCCTGTGGTGACTGAATCTTTTGAATGTTAGATACTCATTAAGATTTGACAGGCTCTGCAAAAATTGTGAAGCCTTCAAACTGCAGCTCAGGTCTGACTAGAGCCATTGGCCCCTTCAGTCTTTTAAATGCTTGTTGAAGATGTGTAGGTCATTGTGGAATATTTTTTGCACTGGACTTTTGAATCGCTGGATGTTGCCATGATGTACCCCGAAGAGAGGCTGCTGAGCGTAGGTGAAAGCTGAACCCAGGAGCAGAGAAGCAAACCTGCAATTTCAGTCCTGAATAGGAAATCCCAGAGCACAAGCACTACCTTAACTAGTGGTTCCTCCTCTACCTCTCCCCTTTGCACCCAGGCAGGAGAGGTTTTTGTACCATTTTAGGCAGACCACTAAAGGTGGCTAAATCTAGGGATCGATCCTTTTTCACTGCCCAGAAAAAGCAAAGAGCAAGTCAAAGCTGTGGTCCAGGCTGCCATAGCTGAAGCATGATGCACAGAATCAAGGAATGCAAATACTCTTTTCCCCACATAAGAGTAAATTATATACAGCTCCAATCCCTTGAGTATTTCCAAAGGCAGCTCAGGCAGGGCTCCGGCTGCAGGCAGCAGCCTCCCCATCTGCATCTCCTGGAAACAGGAGGGGCACAAAGCATTTTCCTCCCTGTGCCCCCGCAGCAGCCAAGGGTGGGTGATGAATGCAGAGCAGCACGTACACGTAGCAACCTCAGGCGGCCTCCTGCCCTGCTCGGACAAAAACAGGCCGCAGAGGGGAGAGTCTGTGGCTGTCCAGGGCTGTTCTGAGTTAGGAGGCACTTTCCTGGTCAAGTAATGTAAGATCCCCGCTTCGCACAGAATGAAATTTGAAGCAAGACTAATTTGAAGCATAAAGGATTATTTGACTATTATCAGTCTCAGCCTATTTTCAGGCTCAGGGCAAACTCCAGCATATCTGTAGTTGCCTATGACTCAAGGGTTAAAAAAAAACTTATCAGAGCAATCACATTTTTAAGTGTGATTTAAAATAGCCCTTCATTTTCTGCTCCTCTCAACAGGCCATTTCGTTTCCTTCCTAGCAGGTATAGTTTGCATGTGAAATTGAAAGCAGAGTTGCTTAAAAAAAAAAAAAAGTTCTTATCCCCAAGCTGCAGCTCTCTGCCCACTCGGGAAAAGCGTGCTCCTGCCAGGCTGTGCTCTGTCAGGGCCTCTTTCAGCTAATGTGCCACCTGATGAACATGAGAGATTAATGTATCCTGCCCAGGGACAGAGAGCGAACATAGGGAACCTCATTTAGAAAACGCAGTGTCTGCTTGTTCCCCCACTGTATCTTTTCTCCTTTTGATGGGCTGTGCTCTCAGAAGAAGCTTACGTACAGTGCACAAAGGGCTGGTCTTGGGGATAAGCAGCAGAACCTAAACTGGAGGATCCGACCTATCATTTCTAAAGGAAACTTGAAGGAAGCATCCCCAAGCCATGACTTCAAGTCCCGCTGCTTCCAGTATACAGCGTTTCTCCTTCTGGGCCAGACGGGCAGCTCCTGGGGGCAGGCTCTGCCTCCCACACTGCATGCAGCGCCTTGCACCGTTAGGTCCTGCAGAGCTAACCATATCTCCATCAGACAGGACAGCAGAATCACAGACGTCAGCAAGGTACATATTTTCACCTAGCAATTCCCGCACTAAAAGACAATGTTTTTTCTTAGGCAATAGAATGAACCTTTGGAAAAGCATCCAGTATTTACGAAGAGATTACTAGTAATACAAACCTATTTGTTACATGTCATATGGATATTAATATTCAGCCACATGAGCTCCAGGAACAAACTCTGGCTGCAAAGACAAAAATTAAATGACAGCCCCTTCCACCTCAGCCCAATTGCATGGGACATGGAAATATTAGTGATTTTTAGGTACACAAAGGCTTGTTTTCAGTAAGCCAGAGCGCAAATGACTGAAAGAGACTTTGACACACTGCTTTCCTAATGCTTTTGGTCGGGCGTATTTTAAAAAGTTGTGACTCAGGGCTCCAGGCTCTCTCTCTCTCTGCCACTGGAGTAATACCACTGGAATCAACAATTATAATCTCTCATGAGTCTGTTGCTATTAGAGATGAAAAAGGCTGATTTTGAAACCTCTGGATTTCCTAAGAGAACTGAGAACAGAGCCTGTGCTGGACTCTGTGCTGGGTTTACTCATCGTTTCTTGCACTGTCCAGTGCACTATGAGACATGGGAATAGCATGCCATCTCGCAGCCTTGCCATCCCTACTGAGCTGCACTTGGTCCTGCCCTTTCCTGCAAATGCTCTTTACACAAAGCCAACATCATTAGGTGCTTTCACGGGAGACAAATTACCCCCACCCCTGAATTCCTTGTCTGCCATCAGCCATCATGTCAGTTGTGGCACTGGGACAAAACTCACAAACTGAGCCCACGTGGAATAAAAAACTTCCTGACCTGCCGTCTGATTCTCTCCCTCTTACTGCTATGTGTGCCTTTGGGAAACCCAGTGTGAGACTTCGAAGTATATTAAGACAAGCTATAATTACTGGGTATAATGTTGGCTTTGACAATTAGATGTTACTTATGTATTTTTATGGTTTATGATGCCATAACTTAGCCTGGGATAATAATTTTTTATAATCTCCTATTAAACAAACAAAGACAGATAACACGGGCTTCTTTCTTCCCTGAAATTCCCTCTTTGCCTAAGAATATGTCCCTTCATCCAGAATTTATTTTGCACTCTATGCAATAGAATGAAGCATAATGGGTCCATTTGGTATAATGCTGCATTAGTTAATGATCATTTATGCTGACTTGTTACCCATTAGATTCCAAGCAAAACTTGCACTGGGTACAAATCTCAGCCTGAAACATCAATTCCCAGCTCAGCATGTCAGTCTTTCCCCCTTTTCATGTTGCGGAGGGGCAATGCTGAAATTAGATAATCCACAGGTTCCTTGGAAGGAGGTTCCCATCATGCTCCTGAAGTGCACCTCTCACCCCGTATAGGAAATTTCCTTCCTTCACAGAGGAGGGGACACAGTGCAGGCTAAAGTCTTCTGACTTGGGAGTTGCCACTACAACTTGGCTACTACTCCAGCTCATGTGACTGGAAAATATCACCAGAATATCTTCAGCACTTGAAATGAAAATCAATTACTTTTGTTTGTTTGTTTGTTTTTGTTTCCACTCCCAATATCGTGTAAACTCTTTTCATCCCTCCTCATACAGCCACATCTCTAGCTATAGTGAACACAAGCTACATTTCAGGACCATGAACACTCCTGCTGAGCCCAAGCACATTTATGACACTAGTGTAAATCCACAGGACTAAAACAAGTGGGGCAGTCTTAATCCACATGCCCTGCAAGCAGAAGACCCGGGAAGATGAGAAAATTCAGATTTTGCAAATGGAAAATATAGAGTGGCAGAAGGTGGACTTCTAAGACTATGCCAATTCTAGGAGTTTAATGCTAAGAAAAGAGGTTAAAAAAAACCTCTTCCAAAAGACTTATGAATGCTTCAAAACATAGTTTACAGTGTCTTTTAATATGTCCATTTCTCATAAGCTTTGAGCTATGAAGGAATAAGAGGTGAAGGCAAGCCATCAGCTAAAAATACTCAGAGCTTTTTTTTATATTATTTTTATAAGTTACCTACTGTTACATAAATAATTATTTATGATTTAAGAATGAAAGGCAGTTACACTGTCATCAGGGAAGAGCTACATTAGACATCTTAAATTGAGGTCTGAAAGACCTAGCTAAAAAAAAAGAAAAAGGACAAAGAAAGAAAGAAAAGCTTTCAAACCACATGTTTGTTTTGAAATCTCATGGAGACCTTAAAATTATCCCACTTTTATTCAAGAACTTGTAGAGGATTAGAATGCACTTTGCTGAAGCTGGAAATCTTGCAAGAACTTGTGTGGTACTGACAAGTCTTTGCAGGAGTAAAGCACTCTCATCTTTCATGTTTTAGCATTAAGAAGGAGTTTGGACACTTTCCACCATTTCTTGTACACTCAGCAGCGGGCATCACTATGTTGCCTGCAGCATTCACCGCCATCCAGCCCTACACCGAGAATTGTAGCTCCTGGTCTCTGTTGGGCAACCAAGTCTGCTTTGTAGACTGATTGCACATAAGGGCACCAACTAGTCAAACAAGTGCATTGGTTGAGTCTTACTGATTTTACTGGGATTCTTCAAGGAGAAAGCGACTTTTCTCTATGACCGAGGTGATATAAGTCAATGAGACCCCAAAGACATTATCAGTTTACCACTTGTTTGTCAGAAGGAAAGGAATATTTTTATTATTCTTTTAAAGTATCAATTTAATTTTGTTTATTTTTAGGGCCACAATTTTGTATGGCTTACTTCTGGAAGGTACATAGGCTTGAATTTCTAGATTAGTGACAGCAACACTGCATGTACCACAACCATTTTGAAATGACGTTTCATTAATTTGGATTTCATAAGGTAGCTATTGTTAAATAGTAATTGATTTTAAAGACATTAAATTAGGAGTAACAGCATTGTAATTTATGAAAAATTGTTACACAGTTACGTCACAACTACTTTTTAATAACCAATTATTACTTTTAAGATGCAATACCTGAAGTTTAGATAAATTGTGAGTAGAGAACTGTTGATTTCAGAATGCTGTCATTTAAACCATGGAAAAGCTCCTATTATAAGCATGAATCCTTTGCACCAGATGTTGCAGAATTTTGTTGCAGAATTTTGATGTGGTTGTTTTGTTTTGTTTTGTTTGAGGGTTTTTTTGTTTGGTTGGTTTTGTAGGTTGTGGTTTTTTTTTTTTTTTTTTTTAAACAATCACAGGCAAGGCAGTAAGTTGCTGTAGGGGTTGATTATGATGATTAACTGCAGATCCTTCCTCCCATGCCATGACTCACAAAAAGTGCCCACTGCAGTGGGAAGACTGCTGACTACAGATGCTCATGTCAGGTCCTGGATAGAAAAATTAACAATCCTGTCCTCTCATCGCTACTCGAGCACTCTATGAAGGAAGTCCCTTCAATTCACTTTGGCTTTCTCAAACAGGCGCAGGAGAGCTAAATAAGCAGAGGAGCAAAAACCTTTTCCATGACAATATTTGGCTACAAAGGAGTGAAGAGGGAAAAAGGAGTTGATTCTGCTGAAAAGCAGCAGCAAAAAGCCAGCTATGTCCTGTTGGGACATAGGGCAAAAGTCAGAACTGACATACGTGAGACTGAGATCTGTCACACAGGGGAAACCAAATAGCAGAAATTTCCCTGACATGGGAGCAAACAGAAGACAAAAATAGAAGAATCAAGGGCATTGCATACAAAGTATGAGGTTTAAGATAAAGATAACACAAGTGTGACCCCAAAATGTATCATTATGAGAAAGAAGAGGAACTGAACATGGAGACAAGGCAACAGCAAAGCCAAGACGAAGTCAAATTGGGTCTCTAAGCCAAATGGGCCTTCCTTCTTTGTGGCTACTGTCCTTCTCTGATCTCTTAGTAAAACTCTACTTTCCCGTGTAAGCTGAGAAGTGAAATCTTATGTCTCAGACAAAGCTTCCCAGAGCTCCGAGAGGAAGATTAAATGCTGAATATCATCTGACTGAGCTTAGCCTACACCTATTTGCATGATCACATAGCTGTCACGGTGTAAATTCCTGGAGAGGAACTATAAGGTTTAGCTCTAGATTTGGGCTATCACAAGGGCTGTGAACTGAAATCTTAAGTTATTCTCTAGTCTATTATTGCAGTGTTGGTGAAGATATATTCATACTATCTTTCATCTGAAATATGCTAAGGCTTTCTACAAAATAATGTGTGCATTAGAGAAACATGATTATTTAAAGTACAACTAATGGTCAGCTAGTTCTTCATACAGCAGCCATTTAATGATGCTGAGTAGCTTTACATGAAGCTGATGGACACAAGTTGCCACTTTAAAACACATAATGGATCATCTCATTGAAGGGTGATATAACCTAACATCTTATTTTTAAAATGGGCTATAGAAGCCTGTCCAATTTTCTCGATGCAATCAAAGACAAAAGGCAGAAAATTAGAGGACTGAAGAAGAGAAATGGAGTGGGAAAAGGGTGGGAAAACACAATGCCAGCAAAGTAGTCAGGATCCCTCTTGGCTCATTGGTTTCTGAGAGGCAGCTGTGGTGCAGTGTGGACATGGGAGCCATAGAAACCTGGCAGAGAGCTACTTTTGTTTCTTTCCCAAGAAAACAGACTTGGCAGGAAACAGAGAGCCCAGCGAGATGCTCTCCAGACATCTGACCTTTGTGGCAAATTGAGTCCAAGCTCAAACCAAACCAAAAGACAACAGCTGGGAGGGCAAGGTGTCCACAGGCTTTCAAGCAAGAAGAGGAGCACACGGGACCAACTCTGGGCAGTGCAAACCCCAGCACGGTTCTGTTGTTGGCTTACACGATCTTCTTTCTCCCAGTAACCAATTCTAAGACTTGGGGCATCTCCCACCATTTTCTTAATTTTCAGGAATATAAAACGGGGGATTTTCAGAAATGAGCATTAAGGGTTCACTGAAATACAGCTACACAAAACCTCTAGTGTGATCCAGGCAGACGTAATTTCCTCTCATCTTTGGAACAAGGGAAAAACAAATGGGAAGGGAGATGGGAGAGAAAAGCGCCACAGGAGAGAAAGTGGCAAACAAATCACTGCCTGAAAAAAGCTTTTTCTTTTTTCCTAGATTTCAATTTAAAAAGAAAACATCTCAAAATTATTGTGATTTGGGGATTAATTACTTTCATAATTTACAGAAGAAGAAATGAGATGGGAAGGGACAGGTAATTAAATACCTATTCTTTTTCAACAATTACTTTACAAAACACCTCAGCTACAGTCACTCACAGTGGGCTCTTACAGACAAAAAACCCTATGTGAAAGGAGGTGAAGAAAATTGCAGCAATAACGCAGGCCCAGAAGGAATTTAAAAAAGGAAAAAAAGGAGAAAAGTGACACTTGAGAGCTTATGAAAGCAAAAAGCTCACCTTTAATCCATGCAAGAGCCTGAACTGAAATTGCAGGCATTATCCCATTTTGATTAAATTTTCTTGAGTTCAGATCCTATTTGTCACTAGCCAAATGAATCATGTTTGATAGGGGCCCACTAGGCTCAAAATGGAGTCTTCCAGCTAGCAGCAAACACTACCAGATCCTCTGGCATTTTAAGAAATCTTTGTGTAAAACCTTGGTCTCTCCGGCCTGTAAGGAAAATTGAAATTTCTGAGGTCAAGATGCCACCCTGAGATGCATGTTGTAACTAATAATCCAGCTAATATATTAAAAAAAAAACCCCACATTGAAAAGTAATTATTGCAGTTAGTTTCTAGATTCTTTGCTACTTGGAAGAAATTAGTACCAATTAGCTACCTAGACATATGTTGGCTAACCTCACTGAATCTCCTGTGGCCAGCTCAAGCACACTCAGAATAACTGCATTTCTTCTCTGATGGTAAAGTGACATTTTGCTCAGTTACTTTGCATCAAAGCTGCAGAGCAATGGCACACATTTGATGTTTTGCTCTCAGTTTACAGAGCTACATCATTGCCCGTGGATCTAATCTGGTATCTCGTTCAGGGCATAAAACAGGTCTCCAGCTCTTCACATCAGTTTTTCACATGGCTAAAATAGGTGAAAAGTTATATATCAGTCAATCATCAACGGTCATTCAGAGTTCAGAAAATTCTTTATGATTAGATTAAGGTAGGGAACAAGCAGGGCTAAGTAACTCCAGAGGCTGCTCATTTACTCCAGCCAAACCCTGGAGCAGAACAACAGTAAATATAAAATGATGAAGCATCACAGGCAGTTCAGCAG
>NW_009204931.1:182426-197001 GCF_000690835.1 Fulmarus glacialis
CATGTTGTGGCCAGTGGAGAAGGTGGTGATAATTACAGCAGTGCCAAGTCCTGTCCTTAAAGATGTGCAAGAAAAAAATGGATTCTTCTTCCCTTTCCCACAGTGCTGCCCTTGCCTCTGAAAAAAGCTGGCATGCAGTCAGTAAGTGATGTGTACTTCTTCAACTGCTTGTCATTTCTGAGGTGGCAAAATGCATGACTTTGGCTGAGAACGGGTCTGTACTGATGACTAAACTAAAAAGTTCAGTGAAGATGGAGAACTTTTAGACTGAGAGAATATTCTCATTCACTCAGTGCAAATAAGAAACTTTGGGAACCAATATTTTCAACCACTGAGAATGACTGAAGGTCAAGGCATGTTTCCGAGAATCTCATTTAGATATACTGTTATCAGGAGATTTTTAGACTGTTCTGATTTCATTTATTTTTCTTTTACACACCAGATAGAAAGAAGAGAAGTACAGACATATCTTCTCTAGCAAAGCACATTCAGGTATGCTAAAATAGACCTAAGTAATCTTTTAGTTATATTTCTGCAGATGTCCAGTCTAGCTAAGGGGGCCACTTTGCCTTGTAGTCACCATTCTGCTAGAAAGTAGTATTTTTAAGTTTGCCAGTTCAACCAGCCCAATACTTAAATATTCATCCTCCTTGCTGGCACCATTTTGCTCAAACAACCCATCAGCAATTTCTTAAAGGAATAACACAAGTCCTGTGGATTTAGATTCTAGTAAACCTCTGTGTTGTCAGCTAGAAAACAACTAAATTAAGACAAACCTACAATAAGAGCTAACTTTGCAACCCGTCTTAGCCCAACCTCCATTTAATTGCCCTCAGTTTTGCCAATAATCTGTATTCCCTGTCCCTAGTCATTCTCTGAATCCCATTTTTCTTTTCCTGTCTTTCCCTGGCCAAAGCTGCAGATATTCCCAGCTTGCAACACTGCCACCTCTGAGAGTTTTTGGTTGCTTTGTTTATACTTCCATATATATCCTTGCCTGGTAATATGTTTTTCTGCTGCACAAATTGCTTCTTAAAATCATGCACAAATATACCTATTTCAGCTACCCTGCCCCAGCACAGCCAGCAACACACAGCTTGTATGAATTAGCAGAGACTGGTGCAGACCTTGCTATGGCAACACTTCAGGTGGCTACGAAGGAACTTCTGTGAGGCCATGCTGGGTCTCATATTGTCATTCGGGTCCCCTGGTGAACCTTTCAGTGAGATTAAATGACAATTATACATTAAAGAACCACATCCACTATGTTCACTGAGAATTTTGAGAGGATCGGAGGCAACTGATTGTTTAAGGAACATGTACTGCCTGGTACTTTCTGACTTGCTCAGCAATGTCTTTAAATACAGCTGATATTTTTGTTTTCACCTAAATTTAAACATTCTCTGATCCATGAGCAGGAGACTCTCTTAAAAGCAGCAATACACAGAACATTTTGTCTTTTTTCTGGGATATGCCGTATAAGCTAAAACATCTTTTCCAAATAGTTGTCTAATGCACAGAGATGCCAGATACATTAGCAAGAAAGATGCAATTAGTGCTCAAAGCCAGTGAAAAGGATTAGATGCACCTTAAAGAGATCACACAGTTCTGGTGGCCATATGACTTCTAGAAAAAGTTCAGATGTTGACTATTACTGATAAATATCCGCCTGGATAGATGGAGCATAGGCTTTATTAAAGCTTACTGTGATAGTAGGGCACTTTGCTACTGTCTGAGAAAAATCAGAATAAAGGGCATCTGGTTTGAAGCGGAGAAGGCTGATGCTAGAAATTTTGCACTAGTCCTCTTGAGCTTTACAGTTCATTTCTCCACTGGCTCAAGGAAACCCAGAGCTGATATTTCTCAGAGCATGCTGCAGGGCTTACAGTCATTTCAAAACTCTACTTGTACACTATATTCTTGGGTTAGGAATATCTTCATGGGGAGTTCTTAAATGTTGGTACACACTAGATGCCAAGGTTTTATAGTTGAAATAGCTGCACATTTTCATTTCACAAAACACCTGCAAGCTTAGCTGTCTGGATGTAGATATCAAACACTGAGTAGCAGTGTGAAACAGAAGGATGTCCCTTTGCTAGCCCTTTTACTCTTCTCCCTTGGTCTGAAATTAGCTTGGTTCTTATTCTGGGGTAGGAGTAGGAGAAATGACATCCAAAGAAGCAGAACCAAGTGTTTGGTTTGGATGCTCAGGCAGAATGCGCCTCATCTGAGCTGTATTGCTCTAATTACTAGCTTTGTTCCCTCAACTTATATGCTTTTTGCAGCAAACAAATGATATGTCACCCAGGCAGTGACAAGAGAGACCTGATACAGCTGTGCTCAAGTGCTTGGTGGATGATGAATTCTCTCCTGAGGTTTGGTTGTTGATATTTTTCTTGGTTTAGAGAGGACAAGTGCAACTCTGCTATTCCACAATGAGGACCCTTCTTTGATTGTGATGTCTCAGGCAAGTGGCAAATATGCCCCCCATTAAGGCTAATTAAAACCAATTATATCATTCCAATATAAGCTGTAGAAGAACAGATTGGAGAAGAGAACTGAGGCTCTCTTGAAGAGCAAAGGATCTTGCATATAAGACTGGGGAGAAGTGCATGAAGTCTTCTTGCTATGTGTTTGATATTAGCACTAAAGAGAGTATCACAGCAGTATCTGGGCAGAATTCTCCATTGCACCTACTTCCCACACTTCTTTGCTTGCCTCATTGCACACCATTCCTCAATACCATCTGCTGGGTCCCCCACAGTATGCCTTGTCACCAGCTGCTTAGCAGAAGGTAGGAGAGCCCAACAAATGGGGACACTGTGTCTCAGCCTGACCTTAATAAATGACTGTGCCTCTTGAACCTCCCAGGTAAAATGGAGGTGATGACCCATTCTCCCCATACACCTCTGAGCTCCACCGTAATTCCTCTCACAGAGATTTCTCAGGATATTTTGAGTGCTCAACATTTCATGCAGTTGGCATAGGAGAAGGCAGACACTCAGTGTACATCAAAAACACACAGAGATGGGAGAAAAGCTAGAACTTGAGTTCTGCCTACATGACACAATAAAGCGTCAGGTAGAAGGACCTCAGGCACCTAGGTGCAAACACACTTGCTCCTGGACTCTCGAAGCAGTTTCTTCGAGTTAGCAAGGTGCTTTGTATAGGCTCATTGTCTCTACTGAAAAACAGACTATAAGAGTCTTGAGTGCCCCAGCTAACGTAGCAATACCACTTTCTAGGTGTTCAGAGCCAGCTTGAGTTTTCCCCTAGCAATTGCATTGAGCTATGTAGACAGACTTTTTTTTTTACATGATTTTGCCGGCAGCAAATACCTCGTCTAGATTGTGGGGCCTATACTGTTTTTGTTCACATCCTTCCTGGCAAGAAACTCCTCCTTTAACATTCACAGCAATGTTCCTCTATGAAGAAACTAGATATACGTTCAGCCAGCTCTCTCTGCACCTACACTGAGAGCATCGCCGGAGCTTCCAAGCTCACTAGAGGATCTCCATTTTTGCTGGCCTTTGGGGGTAACCTGAAACATGACCTCCCCTACCATCTCTTTGAATGGTCAGCAATCTGTAGAAGCAGGAGTTGCTATTAGCACTTCTTTACAAGAACTGGCATTAAGATTCTGGGGCTGCTTAGCAGAATTTGTACAACATGCGTCTCTGGCAGAAAGCATAGCCTTGTCAGAGAAGCCGCTTTTTTAAGCGGAGAGCAGTCCTATAACTCACAGCTGCACTTGCCAGTGCTTTGCTACACATAGCTCAGGGCAAACAACCAGGAAAACCTGGCCAATTTTCTTTTCAACCAGTTGTTACGTGGTCAGTGTCCCATTCTCCAGACATTGGGTCATGAAACATTCATCACCAAAGCCAGAGCCTTCACAGCAGCAGTAAGCAAATTTGTGTCCTTGTCCACCCTGTGTTTTAATGGACTTGCTATCTGACTGCTTGAGATAAAAATCCCCAGCCTAATTGAAGTGAGCGCATCTGACACACACACAGCCAAAGCCTTTTGCATAGCCTTGTTGTTCTATGTGCAATAAAAAAAAAAGCAGAAATTGGCTTTATTCTATTAAGTTTTCAGTCCCTCACAGCTGCCAGTAAGTTGTTAAAAAAAGCATCAATATTAACTGCAGAGTGCTGATAGAGGGACAGAGACCGGCAGCCTTTAGTTACGATGAGAAAGGACACTTTGGGGCAGGCTTGTAATTTATTTCCACTTTTTTTCCTGTCCTTTCAAACCTCTGTTTGCAAGGCAGCAAATCCTCCCTGAGACCTTGCACATGCTGCAAAGACAGGGCAGCTCCCAGGCTGAAGGGAGTGTATGCTGCCCTGTTTTAGGTGCCCGAATTAGACATCTGCTTGCCCCAGACTCCCTCTGTGGGCCACTGAACCAGATAAGTATCTCCATAGGTTATGCAGGACTTCAAGGCATTACTCATCCCTGAGGGTGCCTTTTCTCCTTCCACTGAGGGATAACTGGCAACTGTACTCGCAGCATCCTAGGTAGTATGTAGTTCTGCTGCCCCTTGTCTGATTTACCAGGCTTGGCATCAATCCTCATGCCTTTGGGCACAAAGAGCCAGAGTTTGAAGTCCTCCATGGCAAAAAATATCTCCAGAAGGTAATTAACCCCTGCAAATACCAGAATCACCTTCTGAAAGTGTTTATGACAGTCGCCTATAAGTTTAGGGGCACAACTTCCAACCTCTGGTGTTTTGGTTTAATGTCTAAATAAGATAGCAACAAATTCAAGTCTTTGGAATCATGTGCCTACTTAGGGCAAATTTTAAGTGGTGCGAAGTGCTACTCTTCTACAAATTTGCTGAGTGGACATATCTGTATGGATCATCCAGGCACAAAGTATGCAGTCCCCAAAAGTCTGCACTTCTGTTTCTTTTAAATATTTTTTTCATGAGCTTCTATTCTTCCTCTGAGATTTGGAGTAAAATTCACTTTGCCTGTGTAATCAGGCAGGCGGGTTTCTGCAGAGGGAATGCATGGCTGCATTGCAGAATTGAAATCCGTTCACCTCATCTAGTCTGAGCACACTGCAGCTGTATCCCCAGGTTGGATGAGCAGCTGCTGTTTTCCTGCTCTTCCCCTTCGGTTGGAACTGTGCTGCAAAGACCCTGGATTTACAAGGTAAGAGTTTCTTCCCTACCTCAGACTTGGAGGGGAGCAGACTGTTTTCTTGTAGGGGGTTGGAGAAGCCTTCATCTCACCCTTGGTGGCCCCTGTATCAACACAGCACTTTGAAACTTTTGAGTAATAAAACCCTGCAGAAAGAATCCAAACCCCACATTGCTGCTGGCTGTATGATCTGAAATTGCAGCCTGAATCTGGCTGAGGGGCTGTGGGTTCCCCAGTCATATTCCAGTCCAACCCCTGGCTCACCACCATCCCAGCCTTTCCTCATAGTCTGAAAATTAGCAAAGCAATTAAATAAAATGAAGCACCTAGGAGCTGTCCTAGCATGGTTTTTTTCACAGTATCATATGTAGTGGACACAGGCTTTGTCCTAGATTTTGCTGTCATAAAACAGGATATTTCCATCAGGTTCTTGTTTTCTTCACTAGTAGCCACCAATAAATTAATATGGTCAGGGGTATGTGGTTGTCACATGTATAACCGTAATGTATGTGCACAGACACAAATTAGCACCCACCTTGAACAGCAAATTTAATCCCTGCAATACTATTATCTCAGCAGACACTACCTAAATACTACAACAACCAAAGGCCTTTTCCTTTGTGTTTGGCTCCTCTTGTTTACAGAAGAAAACATACTTCATAATTTTACTGGTGATTTTGATGGCAATAAGCACATTTGTCAGGACAGTAGTAAGAGGCTTTATGCCCTGCTTGGCTATGGAAAAGTAATCACCTTTGATTTCTGGTGTAAACTGCTGCCATCACACATTTAAATGAGGAAAATCAAACACAGCAATAATGTGGTAATGGTTGGTTGGTCTCGATGGGAAACAAGCTCCTCTGTCACTTCTGGTTCTATTCTGTTCCTTCCTGGGCTAACAGGACCCACATCTAACGCGCCTCAGTGCATTAGTGTTATACAGTGCTATTCTGCATATAACATAAGGGCAATGAAAGTTGCCCTGCTTCACTCATCATTCCTGATCCCTGAACAATCTCTCTAATTTATCATTACAGCATTCTGGTATAGTATCATGCAATAAAATCCAGCATGGTGGTTTTCTGACAGATTTATTGAGAAAGAAAAAATTCCCATTCCCACTCATTAGAGGGTGGCATCAAAGCCTGAAACTTCCATGCAGAAAATGCATAAGCCCATCCCTGCAATGCTTCAGTTTCACTCACATCGCTTAGGTGTTCAGTGCTATCACTGCCAGTTTGCAGAGAGCAGGTTGTCCCATGGCACTGCTCTGGTTGGGTTAGCAGCTCCTACCCATAGCTCCATTACGGGAAACAAGAAAAACTCCCCACATGCCACAACCATCCATTCCATAGAATCATGTAAGACCACCCTTTTCTTTTTATCAGCCAGCACTTTCATTCCCATTATGGGGACCGTGCTATGTAAGCTCTCCTTGTTCAAGGAGCAAAAAAAAATGCAAGGAAAATCCTGTCTTCACTGTGAGCATATGTCTACATGGCCAGGTGTGGACACATGTATCCAAGGAAAATCCTGTCTTCGCTGTGAGCGTATGTCTACATGGCCAGGTGTGGACACATGATTAACCTCATTCAGCCATCTCTGTCTCTGCTCCAAAATCCTCAGCCCCTGGGCGTTGGGAGCCCAGCACACAGGCGGGCTGGCTGCCTGTGCCTGCAGGACTCAAGACCATCACATCTTATTTTCCTGGACTCTCTGCTTCACCTCACCGGTGTGGTCTGCCTCTCCAGCTGGGAACCACAGATGTAGCACTCGCTCTCTACTCCTAGACAGCAAAATCTGGGCCAGATTTTCAAAGGAATTCCTGGCCAGACATTTGAGTACTTAGCACCCACAAGTGGGCCTGGATTTAAAAAATACTCAAAGCCTGGCAGTTCCTTTCATGATGTTTCCAAAAACCCACATGCACCCTTCATGCACTCCACCACACGCTTCCCTCCACATGCTTGCACACTGGATGGGATCTGCAGCTTAGAGTGGCACGAACACTGTTTGTTAGATCAGTCAAGAAAAACAAACCCTGGAAGGGAGAGATGATACAGAATAAAAGCACTTGATCCAGCATGCTCTCTTCAGGGCGCAAATATCTACAAGTGCACGTGAACCAATGCATGCTTCAGCACAGTGTCTCATCTTAAATGAAAATGGGGAGGAAGAATACAATGAGTGCTACATCCAGAGTGATAAAGTGATTAATCTAGCACTTAGAAGAGCAACACATGGCACTTTTTGTTCCCGTGCACCTATTCATCCACCTACGTGGCTTTATTTTTTTTTCACGCACTCACCACTGAGTCCTCTGCTTGAATCCTTTTGCTGAAATGTGACAGTGTCAGGATGTCACCTGCTCCCATTCAACACTCAACTCTGTGCAGCAGGATGTGATCTTTATTTCTGCAAACTCCCTACAAGTTCTTTAAACTATTTTTGGGAAGAAACAATAGATCATCCATGAAAATATAACATTCCAAATAAAAAAGACTTTGGTTTTAACTCCCCAAGTCACTTCTTATTTCAAAATTGAAGATTAATATTACAATTATGACAAAACAATCAGGAAAATTACTTTAACAGTAAAAAGGCATATTTGGACCAACTGAAGCAATTCATTTACTTGTGTTGAATTAACCAGATTGTTTAAGCTAAAAGAAAGAGAAAAATATTTTTTTTAAAAGTTCATTTTGAAGCATGCTCACAAGGAGTTTGAATAAAGCTAATACCATCTACTCCAAAACCAAACTGCATCCCAAGGAGTTGCTGCTGATTTTCTTTTCCTCTTTTTTTTTTTAATGTCAGTGGGTCAAATAATATATGCCTAGTACGCTCAACGTATGTGTTTAAAAAAAAAAAGTTATTTGGTCTGGCAATTTACCAAGAAAGCAAAACTATTTTCTGCTATGCTGCACTTCTGTCAGGCTATGGACAAGCTTTTATAGTCTCATATTTACAGTCTCCATGTATGTCATAAGCATTAGTAGAGTTTATTCCCCTAACATCCCTATGAGACAGAAAAATATTATCTTCATTTTACACATGAGGAACTAATGTCCACAGTAGATTGAGAGTTGCCTGAAATATCTTAGGAAGTCGAAGGCAGACTCTAAAGACTGCTCTTTTCAAGCAGTATAAATAGTCAAAAATACTGAAAGAGTCAGTGAATGGTAGAGTTAGTAATTTTTTCCTTCACAGGACAAAATTTCATGGAATCTGGCTTTTCCTAGCACTTCTTATGCTTAGGGATCCCCTGCTGTATTCAAGATAGAAAATCCAAGGACAAAACACCTGTAGTGCAAAGACTGTGAAGGCAATTTTGGCAGTCAGCACATAGTCAGGACATGCTAGCTCTGTTTTGTGTATTGCAACTAGTTTCTATTAAGAGAGGAAATACCGGCCGAGACATTGAGATTATCTTGTGGGAATAGTGTAATGAGATTTTTAACTTCTGCCTGCCCTGTCAAGAGGGGGAGAGGTAGAGCTGAAGGAGCTAGATTTAACATCTCATCTAAGGAACCTCACCTTTAATAAAGGAGCAGCCTCCTTAACCACTGCACTGTGGTGTCATCCTTGATATGTTCTTCAGCCACAACACTAGACAAATTCTTGACTTCCCAGCCCAGAGGCAATGGTACTACCAGTTGAACGGAGCTGTTCTGTTACAGCAATAACACTTCTAAAGATGAAAGGGTAAATATAAAGAGTTTTTTCCCCCCTTTTGAGAAACTGTGGCTTAACATAATCTAAAGATGCCAGTGATATATATGATCAACCAAGGGTTCCTCACCTGCTACTCTAGACATATAACGTTCTCCAGACACACAAATTCAAAAGCTCAGCAAATACCAACTCATCAGCAGAAAGATCATCTGCCATGTTCACCCAGTCTGGGTCCCCAAACCAAGCCAGCTTGCAAAAAACCTGTTATATTATGCTAATCTGAAAGCCACAGCACTGTTATCATCAGCTGCTATTGTTCTTATGTAGCATGAGCAATCAGGAGATGCAAATTTACCTTAATTACATCAAGCAGCAAACAAGCAAGTAGCAATGCAATCTATTATTTGGGCTGGAAGTTGCCCCTACAACTGATCCAATCCTGCCATTGCAGGCAAAAGAACAAGTTACTAGGATGCTCAGTGTGAATGAGCTCCTGCTAATGTTGTTAAGGGGAGGAGACAACTGTCTCACCAGAGGCTTGAAGGATGCAAGCAAGCGTAGACAGCAGCTTTCTCGCTGGAGAAATGCAGGACTGAAAGAAACAGAGGAGCACACTTACATGAAGATCTGTGTAAGGAACTGGAGCTGTCTTAAAAATAGGTGTTTGGGGTTTTTTTCCAGGAGAAATCTACAAGGGGTAGATGCCCTCCTTCAAAACCTGCTTGGAAGCTGTCCTGCATTGCACCAAGAATAGCTGGAGTTTGCAAGAACAGATCTGAAGAACGCACAAGAGAAAAGAACAGCAAATGGTCACTCTGTAGCTGGCTTTAACTATGCCTATTAAACCCTTCCTGACATAACAATGAAAACCCAGTTTCATCACAGCTATTCTTAGGTAGCTATCTGTGACCTGCTTGGATGATCAAGTTTTTAATACAGCAAGAGATAAAGTTACATCCTTCAGAGAGTAGCACCTCTGAGCCCATGCAAGATCTAAAGTGGATTCACTCCAGCTAGAAGAGCCTGTTCCCTATCCATGAATGTCAACAGAAAGACTCACAGGAGGTTTTTTGGACTGGGTCCTAGATGCTTTCCTAATTTTTCAATCATATAGGAAAAAGCAGCATCTCTGATAAACAGTTTTGTTTCTTTTACTCCTCACCACCTTCCAACAGCACTGTGGGGGAATTTGGTGAAGCTCTTAGGACAGTAAAAAGCTGGCAAGC
The DNA here is from genome assembly GCF_000690835.1 of Fulmarus glacialis. Taxonomy (NCBI): domain Eukaryota; kingdom Metazoa; phylum Chordata; class Aves; order Procellariiformes; family Procellariidae; genus Fulmarus; species Fulmarus glacialis. The sequence continues at coordinate 192,475 of NW_009204931.1, forward strand.
CAAATCCCAAATCCTTACAGAGAAGATGCAAAATAATACAGTGCTTGCTGCAGAGATGAACACAGCAACTGAAGCAATAAGAGACAGGTTTGAAGATGGTCATAAAAGAAATTTAGACCAGAAGTGATGGAGAAAGCTTGATGCACAAAGGGAGAGGGGCTAGAAAGGATCTCAAAAGGCCATGACAGAATCACTCCCTGATTACAGTAAGGAAAACTGTAAATAAAACAGAAAAGATTTTGTGCAAAGTAGATGTGCTTCTCAGTGTGCCCACCATTTACAACACTGATTGTATCATTAGTCACATCTCCTTCTCCGGATGATCAAATAGGCATGTATTTTGAAAGATGGGTTCAAAGAACATTGATACATAAATCTCTCGGAAATGAAACACCCAGTGTTCTAGACAAAAAGAAATTCCCTCTCATCATGTTATTTTCTGTTTTTTAAGGTCGTTAATAGATTCAGAGAGAGGACTTATGGCAAGGCATCTGGACTCCTCAAATGCTGCATTAAGGGAAAACAAGTGCTATACAAATCCTTTTTAACACTCCAAGAAGACAAAGCAATTTGTTTTTGTACTGTCAACTTTTATTAATAGATTGAGTTTCAGTTAGAGAAGGTCATTAGGAGGAAATGGAGAAATGAAGAAACGAACAGAATGCATTTCTGCTGGCAAGAAAAGCAAGAAGCAAACTGTGAGAAAGGTTAGAAGTGCTAAAAATATGCCAGAAAAATGGATCATCCTTTCTCTGCAATTCCCCCCCCCGCTTACATCTGCACTGTCTTCATAGAAATGAATTTATCTCCTTCATTCCCTTTTTATTTATACAACAGGAACAAACATGGCCTACTCAGCTAACAATCACATCACAAGGAACTGTAATCCTAATGGAATTTAAAAATCCAGTTAACACTACAAAATTGACATGCCACCCAGAACATTTCCTCTGCTAGTCAACTACTAGGTCACTGCTGCACAGTTTTGCAAGAAGGCTGAATCCCAGTATGGGGTAAATAATTCCCACATTTCCCCATGCAAATATACATATTTCAAAAAATAACTGAGTTTCAATGTGTGGGACATTTATGGAAAAAAGTGGAATACCCAAAGGATACATAAAGGAGATACACTTCCAGGAGGACTGGAAGTGCAGAGTACAAAGGCTTATACAAGTCAATTAATGTTACAACTTTCCAGCCCAGAAGATGCTCAGTTTTGTTATGTTGCTCTGCCAAGACTAATGTAAATGACATTGAGCTGAAAAAGTTTCAGAACACAGAATGAAAGACTTTTGCTTCACTAACAGGTTTAGATCCTTTCCTATTTAGTATCACTTTTCTTGATATCTATTCAGGTCCCTTTTTCCTCTGATAGTTTTTAATAGAAATATCTTTTGTAATGAAGAAGAAACTGTTTTCAAGAGATGTTTTATCCTTTCCAAAACTACTACGCCCACTATTTAGACCTGCTCATGAGAGTTCAGGAAAGCTGTAAGAAAGAGTACAGCTCTTCAAAATTCAGTTATTATGAGGGGGACAAATAGTAAGGCGTAAAAGCTGTCTCCATGGCATCCTAGGGGCAAAGGAGCCTCACTAGTTTGTTATTCACAAGTGCTGCTAACAAAATACTTTCCTTTTTTTTTTACATGCAAGTTTTTTCTGCCAAACACCCAGGAGATTTGTCATTAGCAATCTTGATCTCTATTATTGCACAGCCTTTTTTTGCCCTGACTTCAGAGCTCTAAATAGGCAAAGCTGAGTCCTTGGCTAGGCAAGATTCTCACAAACAAAAAGGAGAGTTTTCTCCACCTTAAAAGTGCAAGGATCTGGCCACTTGATAGTAGTGGGAAGACTAAAATTTTAATTGTGCCAATTGAATATTAATTATGACCTGAAAGACAACTTAATCCTTACAGAAATATCTAAAACTTATCTTATTTAGAGAAAGTTTCTTCACATTTTAAGGAATCATTTCATGTCACTTTTCTCTTGCCTTATTGGTAAGGATCTTTCGCTAACAATAACTCCATAAAGAATCCCTGTGCTCCTGCTGGTATCCAGCATTGGGAGTTGTAATTCTCTGAATTAATAGATTCATCAGTCTTATGGTTGGACAGAATTATTACAAGCCTTTAGTCTGATCTCCTGTGTAACATACCATAGACTGCCCTTTCTTGTTCAGAGAATAAGAGAAATGCTGGCTGGAAGGCATCTCTGGAGGTGATCCAGTCTCCTCCTAAAGCAAGACCATCATCAACACTAGATCAACTGTGACTGTATCTAGCCAAGTCCTTAAAAGCTCCAACAATTAAGAACTCTCAACTTCTCTGGGTAAACTGCTCTAGTGCTGCAACATCCTCTAGCAAGTAATTTTTTCCTGATGTCCACCTCCTTAGTTGCAACGCACACGGCCCCTTGCTGTGCAACATCCCACAGAAAGGAGTTCAGTTCCATTGTCTTGTTGAATTTCCAATTTCTCTTGGCTCAGTCCTCAAGTTTCCCCAGTTCCCTCTAAACTGAAGCTCTACCACTTGGCATATCAACCCCACCACCCCATTTTTTATTGTCCACAAGTTTCTCAAAGATGCCTTCTCTCATTGCAAGTTGTTGGTGTAAGTGTTGAACTCTACTGGCTCCAGTATGACCCACAGCGTATTCTCCTTGTCAGCAGCTGTAAACTGGAGGTTCAAGACACCAATTACTACTCATAACTTGAAAATTGGCTGGACTACTGGGCTTTAACAGCCTATTTGTCCAACCCATACTTTGTCAGCTAACAAATAAGGATGCTGCAGGAGTTGTCGAAAACCCTAGTGAAGTTAAAGATCTGATAGCCAGTCATTTCATCGTAGAAGGATTTCAGGTTGGTCAAGCATGATCAGGCCTTAGTAAATGAGTGTTGGCTGTTCCTGGTTGCCTTCTGCCTTCCATGCCCATGAGAACCGAATTCCAAAATGAATGATCTTTCCAAGGACTGAGATGAGACTGACAGACAAGTAGGACTCAGGGCACTGTACATCATTCTTGAGGATCAGCATACCATTAGCCTTTTTCCAGTCATTGGGTTGATTTGCTTGTCCCTTCCACTCAGGAACAGACTAGCATTTTCTCTGAACTTACTTTTGCTACTAGCACACTAGAGACCAGAAGGGCTGAGTTTACATCGCTACTCCATCACAGCTCTGCTGTGTGATGGCAGACAAGTCACATAAAAGACTTTTCCATCTAACAATATATATATCTAGTTTATGTTAGTTATCTAGATCCCAACTACAGTTCCCTTCTCAGGATAACACATCCCCTTCCTCACATAGGTGGAATGAGCTGCTCTGTGGGCATGATTACCTATAGTGATTATAGAGAGTGTTAAAACAATTTACAGCAACTGGACAATTTTATATGACTACTTAGGTAAGAGAAGCCTTTACCATAATCCTTCAATGTAATAAATAAAATTCACATGGCCCTGCTTTTCAAGTCAATATTGTACAAAAAAACTTGCATGGACTACTTTTCTTTTCAGAGCCACTAAATATCAGAGCTGGTAAAAATAATAAATGAAAAACAGTTTCCTTGGCTCTGTTCTTGGAGAAACACAGCTTGGATTTGATTTACTGTTATTCACAAGGGTCACGCTGTGCTCCTTTTTCATGCATATTTAAGTGGCTGTTAGCTTTTTGCTAAACATTCCCGGAACCTGCAAGTTTCATGAATTTGTCCTGTAAGTGGATTATATTATATTTCTCAATCAACCCAGTAAAGGCTGCAATGCCAGGGAGCTTCTGCCATACACCTCATGGTCCAAGTTCAGAGCTCTTAGATGCAGTGAAGCAGCAGGTGTGTTCACTCTCTATACATTTGTATCAATTAACTCTTGCAGAAAATAGCTAACATTCATATACATTAATTGTTCATCTCTTACACTGACTATTCTGCTCTACAAATCCACCAGGGCTTCTTCAGTTTTTCCAAAGCTTAGTAACCTGTGCAAGTTCAATTCCTCAAAAAAGGGAAATGCTCAGAGAAATGCACTTACAATGTTTAGTAAGACTAAAAAAAAAAAATCTCCATGAACTGTGCTATTTTGCTCTCCGGAATTAAAAAGCAGAAAACATTGGAGGCAGCTCCAAACAGGGCTGCATGAGAAACAGTGTGGAAGGGCACCTGCTGCTGAAGGAGAGCATCCAACAGGGAGGGTGGTGATACAGCTATAGGCTTTACCTCCCTCACAGCCGGTGACATTTGAATGTCTCAGATTTGCTGCCTCCTTTATTAGCCGAGGCCCTGATGAGCTCATTGGCAAGTGACAAGGAATGTCATCCTAAAAAGTGGGAAGGAAATACCAAGGGTGGGTGAAGAATGGTCTCCTTTGCTGCTGAGGGGAGGAGATGGCTTTCCGATCCATGCATGCTCTGATCTGTCAATATGGGCATATTATTCTTTGGAAGCAGGCTAAGGGCTCAATAAGATGTTATTTAAGCCATGTCCTAAGAGAGGAGACAGGCTGAAGATAACCAGTGCCAA
>NW_009204931.1:197035-202885 GCF_000690835.1 Fulmarus glacialis
AGAAATAACTAATCTTTCTTAGGCAGTTGTTTGTTTGTTTGGGGTTTTTTTAAGCAAGAATTCAGAGCTGGGCTTTGTCAGTGTTATGCCTGTACTGCAGAAGGAGAACCCTCAAGCTTTGAGCACTGAAGTAAGAGAGATGATCCCTTGAGGTCCCAGGGCAAGTACTGGGGAAAATAAGCTATTAAAGAAAGAAGCGAACCCCCCTCCCAAGCAGGTTGCTTGCTGGCACCCTGCAAATATCAAGAGAAAATGTCAGAAAAAGAAGTGCTGAGTTCTTAGAGAAGACAGGGACAGTTGGAGACATTCCTAAATCGGCTTGTGAAAATGAAAAAAAAAAAAGAAAAAAGAGTGTATGAACTCCAGCAGCTTTGATACATGGTTTTGTTTAAAATCTCTTAGCATGTGTAATAAATTATCTGTTTGTTAACTGGGAGGCATTTTAACATTTCACAGCATCCAGGAGTTTCCCTTCCTGGCCGTGGGGTTCAGCTGCCCCCCTCCCCCCCAAAAAAACCCCCCTCCCCATACATAAGGCAGCAGGATTCCTAGAGCAGTCTCTCCAACCTTAAATCGAGTCCAAGCTTCTTAGCACATGTTTATCACCTTAGATTACATCAACAGCAGTATAATCTGCTTCTGGGATGCACAGTTTTGTTAGACAAAACTGCAGAAGAGTCACTGGGGCTGTTTCAATTACTTCAAAATGACGACACTTAACTGCTTCAGAACAAAGCACAGCAAAAATCTTCCGCTCTTGCTTTTTTTTCCACTGACACCTGGTACAACATCATTCATGATTCACTGCATTGCAAATGCAATTTTGTTTTGAGGAGCTTTACTTGTATGGCTCACTAAGAGGCCTAATTGACACTTTGCACAATGGCCCTGTTTTCTTTCTGTCTCTTGCTATATATAGCATAACAAATGCTACCTTGACTCTTGTAATGAGTTTATGGATACTGAGCTGTTCAGACAAATCAAGGTTTGGAGCCCTAGCGCTATTTTTTCCTGAGTTTATCCAAATAGGGAAGCAGTGCCAAGAGGTTTGTGATGTCCATTGTGTTTTACTGTGGGACCTGACTGTGTAAGTGACTTCTCCAGAGGTGGGGGAGTTCCCATTTGCAAGCACCCACTGGAGTCATCGGTGGGGCTCTGAATACTCCAATGCAAACAAAGGAACACATACTTAGTTACACCTCTTAGCTGAATTTTGGCAATCTTTAACTCAGCCACAAATGGAAGAATGACATCTTCGCTTCAGAGAGCAGAAAGCAGCTGGGAGGACAGGACCACTCACTTGAGCATGGAAGGGGTGTTGTGAAGAGAATGGGGATTTTGAATGTTCTCATGTTATACTTACGTAGGCAGGGTAGGAATGTGTCTGCTGTTTGGCTCTTTAGTGATTATCACAGGTTTTTAAGTTAATTGGGGGACCACTGAAGAGAGTAAAAATGGTGTTTTATCAATATAAATTGAACCCCAGTGAAACCTGTGGTCTAAGCCATGGACCACATTCTGCACAGATTTGATAACTGTGTTAACTTTATCCCCTCCCTAGGTAGGAGTTTGTGGTAGGGGAAGCTCTTTACCAACTTAGAAGTTTTAAAACACTGATTTTGAGAACTATTAAAAACTTCTGTCATTAGAATAAACAATCCTTTCCTCTCTTCTCATTTGTTTCTTTTCTTTCTAGCCTCTTCTGGTTGTGATAACTCATCATCATTACAGCATCTGAACACCCTTCATAAATGCATGAATTCATTTTTTCCCCACATGATTTTTCCTCTCTTGGGAACAGAGAGGCAGTTGAAATTACATGAGGGGTTTTTAAAGTATTTAATGTATTTTATGACTGCTTATTGCTTATCAATGGCAAGGTCAGAGAACTACATATTGTATTTGTCACTGGAACTGGTGAGGTTGGAGGTAGTTTATGGATCCCACTGTACAGTGGATCTTAAATCCACTAAGCTAGCTGTCCTAGCAAAGCTGCTGGCATTTAGTAAGATTCAGTAATGACCAGTCAAGCCACTGGGATCTCTCATCCCAGTGCAAACCATAATTATTTGGTCATTGGGTCAACTTTTAAGATCTTCATTGGCATAATTGCTACTGCTCCATTGACATCAACTAGGCTGCATTAGTTTACCCTGCTAGCAAATTTGTCCCAATATATTCAAACTAGAGCAATTTGAAATATACTGCAATTTCTTTTCTCTGCTGGAATGCATCAAATTCCACAACTCTAGGAAAGAGCTGTGAATTTCCCATTGCTTACAGGAGGATTTCAGATGAATGTCGACTAAAGCATGGCAATTTACATTTCACATTGGCACAGGCCTGCCTTTTGTTTCCAGACATGTAGATTTAACAACAGACACTGGGTATACAAAAATAAAAGCATATATTAACATACATGTCTTTTGGTTTCATCATCTCTGACCTTGTCATGTGACGTAAATCCTACAGGCAATTACTCTTAGCAAACAAGATACTTAAAACAGTAACGTGTTGTGTACAGTGTCAAGCTTAGAAATACAGAGCAAATTAGCAGTGCGTGAATGCTTCATTTATTTTATACAATCTTAGGCTGGTCTAACTATCAGAGATGGAGTAGAAAGTTTGCTTCTCTCCTTTTTGTTTTGTATTAAAAAAAGCACAATGCAAACAGAAGGCAGAACTGGATATTTATATCAGCTCCATCGGAAGTGGTGACAGGTATAATTACAGAGGAGAAATTACAGGGCTTATTTCAGTGGCATTTCTCCTGCTGTTCCAGGGAAGATAAGATTGAAAGTGTTCCTGACAGATCTCCAAAGCAGAGATGCTTCAGTGCACTATTCAGGTTATTTTCAGGTTGATTAAAAGCTACCTTCTCCAGTCCTCAGTAGGGAACAGGCTGCGTGGGGTTTGCCTGTTGGCTTGATCACCTCCAGGACACCGATTCAAGCAAGCCTGGAGCTTTTTTTGTCAGGATGCCCACTGCCAGGTAGGGAAACACTGTGCTAAACTCATCTTATCAATGGTTTTGCCAATCTACTCGCTCTGGCCTCCACCACTTTTATTTTGCCCATACATACAAGATATGGCTCTGTACTGAGCAGGAGCCTCATGCCAAGCTCATTTCTACAAAAGCTTTGCCGAGTTGGCAGCTGTTTCAGAGTTGCATGTAAGCTCAGCCAACCTCCCCAATGCTGGGATGGTGTTGTCTAGTATAAGAAGCAGACCTCGGGATTCACATGAAGTCACCAAAACCTGGGTCAGATTAAGACCCACCATACCATTTCTATTCCAATACCACAAGGACAGGAGACAAATTGACAGCAGCGAAGGCAGAGTTGAGTTAAGTGTTGCTAGCAGTGGAATTGGATGACACCAGAGCTTGCTGGTTCAGGGCGGCTCTGCAATGATTTCAGCATCCAGGAATGCATCACTCTGCAGCAGTGAGACAGCTGCTCCCACAGCCACTGCTCCAAAAATGTTTGTCAAATGGAGCACTATGCAAAGGTGCCTGCTTGAAATTCGACAAAACCTTTACCCTTCCTCCCAGGATATCAAATACTAAGGAGAAGACATTTAAAAGCCTCTTAAAGCAAACCTAAAGAACAAGGAGCAAGAACAGAGAACAATAGCTCAGTTTTTTCCCCTTGATTGGGTTGTTTGAAATAATGTTGGCTTGTTACCTAGCAACATAGATCTTATTGCTGGGCTAGTTACAACCTAATTCATATTTGTCATAATTTGTGTAATCAGAACTGATCATAAATAAAGACTGAATACAATCAACTGACTTATGTTTGCAATTAGAATCAATCTAAATCAGAGAAGGACATTAACAGCTCAGTCATCGGTTCTGGCTGACTTATTCCTATTCTGATACATCCACTTGGATATTTACCATATTGTGCCTTCCTATAATCTCCAGTTAGGGCTCTGGGCATATTCTTCAGCAAGACACATGTCTCTAAACACAAGTGAAGGGCAGCGTTACACCCAACTTTGGCTAGACTTTCTTGGTCAGCTCCATTCACTTCCCCATTTTGGGTATTTTTATTACCAGCTCCCCTAGGTAATTCACATCATCTAAATGAAACATTCAGTACCCCCCCCACCTTTCCTATCTTGCATTTGTCAGTCCTGACCATTAGAGCACTAGCTCTGCAACTGGTACCAAGTGCAGAGCTCACAAAAGTGACAATGCTGAATTACCTCAATACCTGCCCCAATGTCTCTGCTGTGTAGCACCTTCACTCAATGTCACAAAAGGCTTTAGTGGCATATGGGTATAACACTCACAGAGCATCCCTCTTTACAGCTGAGCTATTACACACATACAGGACTCATCTGGCAGCTGAATGTATCATATTGCCTGGCAAACGCAGCTGAGCAGGAAACCTCAAGGATCCGAGGCTGCTTAATCAAGAGATATGATTAATGGGAAACAAACTTCAAATATGTAAAAGGAAGCTGCAGAGAACTGGTCTCTGTGCTACCTGTAGATGAAGCAAGACGACAGGGAATGTGCAAGAAAAGGCACTCAGACAGCAGAGCACTGCTCAGGGGTCAGGACGACAGAGCAGGGGAATAACACCTGGGGAGGCTGTGAAACAGGACAGGGATTGCCTTGGAGTCACACTTGGCTGCTTGACTCCCCATTTGCTAAGTGGGGGAAGTCCTTTGACTCTTGCACACTCTATCCCCAGTGCACATCGCTGTCTTTGAGAGGCAGTTCAATTAAGCTGGCAGACGTGTGAAGAGTGGTCAGGCATGGCACAGCTGGCCTGCGCAGCAAGGCACCCCCCCCTGCCTCACAGACATTACTTTCCCTGGGTTGCAGCTGCCTGTTCCAGGAACCAAACAGTTTCTTTGCACCTTCTTTAGTCCCCCATGTGGATCGATACAGGAGATCAGCCTGGCCCTGTTACTCTCCACCACTATGTTTTGTTCTTGGTGGATCTTTTCATTACACAAAGGAAATTTGTTCATATAAAAAAATAAATCTTCAGAGCTGCCTCTCTGCAATACAAGAGTGATTTGCAGAACAGTAGATTAATCCATGTACTCCTTTATGGTCCAAGAGTTTTGCCTTGTTCACCCAGCACGACTGCAGAAACACTTCACTCAATTTCCTGCTCATGTGACATTCACAAACCTACAGGCTTATTCCATACAGTCCACTCCTTCCCCCTAGAAGGGAAACCTTTTTCTAAACAGATGCAATGAAGGATCATGCCGTTAAGTACTGGCCTGTGCAGGCACACGAGGAGGGGCCCAAATGCTACATGAGCTGTTGAGAAGAAAAGTCACTTCTTGCCAGGAAACCCACTGCAGGCTGTGCTGTTGAGCTTGGGAGTTAACGTAGGACTCCCATTCCCCTTAGTGGTTTTACAAAACCAGAGACACACACAGCCCTCCAAAATGAGAGCAGACAGTGCTCTGCACACTGTCAGGTGTGGGCTCTGTGCAGGCTTCCCCTGTGAAGCCCAGGGGGACAGTGGGCTCCAGCAGTGCCTGGAGTGCAGCACAAGTCATCACTGGCCTGGCTTTGGAGCAGGGCAATGCCTGAGCCGCTGCTTGTCTAGCTGGCCTTATTTCTCCCTTGCCATGGGGAAGATGTTATCTAAATAGCCCCATTTTTCTGGAGCAGCTTGTTCCACAATGGGGGAAAAAAGAGCAGAGTCTCTCTGCTCTGACCTCCTGCATTCATGTCAGGAAGGGTGGGCAAGTTGTTCCCGTTTCTTCTGCCAGCTTCAAATCACACCCAGCACAGCTTGGTCCCTTCCCTTCTTTTAATGCCCTGCCTGGCCAAACAGAAACAGTGCCACCATAGCCCCCAAGAGCTTTCCC
>NW_009204931.1:202916-215765 GCF_000690835.1 Fulmarus glacialis
CACAACAGAAATGAGCTACTTTCTCTCTTCCTCCTCCTCCCCTCCTCCTTTGGACTGGAATAAACTTGGCAGGCCCAGCCAAAGTCTTTTCCATCTGTGCCTATCCAAATTAGTATAAACAAGAGATGTCAAAATAACTTGCCTATGTAACACCCGCTCCCCTTTTTGCTAACCTGGAATAATTTCTCTCAGGCTGCATCCATCACAAACTGCAGACATTTTAACATGGTGCATCACTGCTTCCAGCTTGTGGAAACTGGTACTAACACTGCTAAAGGCAAAGAGCTCAAACATATCTCCCCCTCCCAAAAATTAACTCGGCTGAACATAACTGATGGTGAGATTTTATTCTTGTGACTTCAGACATGACCAGGAGCTAAATTCACACGCATCACCGAGGCACTAAGGAGAGAACAGACCACGCACTGGAAGTGATACGCATTTGTGGTAACAGCAGCACAAGTGGCACTCAGGCCAGGCGCAACATGGAGGGAAGCTGCCCAGAATCTTTCCCTCTTTTTGGATACTCTCACTCAGCCCTTTAAAAGCCAGCAGCAAATAGAGCAGCATGGCTTTCTGTAAATGACTGCACACACTGTCTCCTGCTGGGAAAAATATGAGATGCTAGGGAACATGAGCAAAAGCTATCCTTCACTGGAGCACTTTCCAGGACCCATTCCAAAGGACGCAGGGCTCCCCAGGGCCATCACCATCCTCCTTGAGGCAGGGGAACATTGGCAACTTCCAACAACATAACTTGCTTGGGAAGTGGACAGGCTTTCTTCCAGGGCTTGTAGGATGGGTTTCTGAAGTAGCCCTTTCATGGCAGGATGTTAGCGAAAGCAGAAGCGGGAGAGGCTGTCCTGCATTATCTTACAAGTGATGCTTTCCTCAGCTACATCCTTCTGTCTTTCTGGAATATTTTTTTTTTTTTTTTAACCTGCAATTCTACTGGGAGAAGAATAGTTGTATTTTTTTTTTTTTAAATACAAAATGTTCATCTGTGGTTCAGCAAATGTCTTGGCAGAATTAGTGTCCTGGCATTATCTCAGCAATTGTCCAGCTTTCCTATTTGAGTAAGCAAAGATGACTGAGAGAAACCTAAAGGCTCAGATACAGCCTGGACTAAGCTGAGAGTTGGAGAGGTGATTCTTGCCCTATTTCTGTCTGTGTAATCCTTAATGTGAGGTACAAGTGTTGTAAGTGTCTGAGTCTTAAGCCCATTTCCCACATAGTACTTATTACAGACTGTAATGTACTGAAGCCTGGACACTTATCTCCCCTGCCCTGTTACAATTTGGCCTTCTGTACACACGAAATCTAAATCACATCACCAGCTTCATGATAGCTGAGCTTTTCCTTCAATGCTCCATCTTACAACTTCATACAGAATCTCAAATGCAGTCTCAGCATCTGCTCATAAAAACAAAACTGTGCATTTTTTAATCCTAAAGTTGGGGAGCGGTATCAAAAAGACATGGCCCTATTGAACTTCAGAGCTCAAAAGACCAAAGATTAAGTATTATTAATGTGTGTTTAAAGCAATCTCACCATCTCTGGGATTTTAACTCAGGAGCTCTGAACATCTGGTACAGGCAGCACTCTTCTGCTATGAAGGAAGTTGGCAGGCAGGTTTGTTCATCTCTGGGGCAAGTTTGGGAGAGTTTGTAGCTAAAGGATGAGTCTTATTAACCAATAAAAGTAATCCCATAGTATTCCCTTCATTCCAGGGAATTCCAGTTATTCGACAAAAATAGAAGCTTTAAAGAACACTTAAGAAGCCTCCAGCTCATCCATATGTAGGAAGTTTGAGAAGGTGAAGGTAACTGAAGACATTAACTAAAAAGCAAGTTTCCTGTCACTCCCTGTGAAGCAGCTAGCACAGGCTACAAAGGCATGTTAATAACTAGACAGGATGACAGATCTGGCTGACAGCCCCCAAAATGCATACAGCAGGCTGTCCGCAGGAGCCCTCAGCTCCACACTGGGATTACACAGGGGTCAGCTGGATCCTCGCGTTCTGAGAGGTTTGGGGATTTTTTTTTTTTGCCTTTTAGCATTGAGACAATTAAAAGGTAATTCTCCTGTTAGGAGAGGTGGACACTGTAGACATCTCTGTTCACAACTCATTCTTCCATCACAAATCCTGCAAAGAAAGCATCTGGGGAACCGCATAAAATTTAAGCACTTTGATAAGCACTTAGTTGAATTTTTTGAATGGTAAGAGCTGACTGATAACATTTGTTAAAGGCTGCTCTTGTGTCACTTCTGACAGTAGGATGGATGCACTAAAGCTGTTTAGGTAACTTCAAAAACTCACCCCATAAACTCACTTTGTGCCACCTCCTGCTCCAGCTAATCTTCTTTGGTGGTGTTAATTATTGTACTGGCTGTTAAAAAGACATTTTCACTACCCTTCAATCCTATGAAATGACAGCAAATTGCTGCAGCAGAAGCAGTGAAAACAAAACCGTTCCCCCTTTAAAAAATTCATAGTGATCTAAAAGGACAAGGAAAAAAGTCAATTTATTATTCACTAGAGAATGTATTTTGTTATCCTGAATAAACACAGCACCAGTACTCAAAGCCTGTCTGGAACAGCAGGGAAAGGGAGCTCAGAAGATAACAGGTATTTATGCACTGCTTTTAAAAAGGAAGCAGGTAGTGGTGTGAATCCAAATAATTTTGTGGTGGTTTTTTTTTTTTTAAACAATCTTAAAAATTTTGGTTTGCATTTGGATTTGGAAGTTTTGTAAAATACTGCCTTGCAATTCTGCAGTCAGAACTAACATTGTCACATTGTGATGAGGTTAAAACTGACTTCTGTTTTACTTTAATGCACCAGCTTGAGAACTGCAGTGGTTCAGGAGTTGATTCACAAGATGCTTGTACGTCACTGGGGGCAGTGGCATCTGGTAGGAAAGCAAGGCAGATAGATAAGGGTGGTAACGGTTTCAAACATGTAATTTTAATCTGTTGCCACAAGCCTGCTTAGGCCCTAAATGACTTATGCCTTGCCTAACCATACTGAGATAGGTGGAGGGGTCCAACTTGCTTTGTGTGAAAGCAATAGTAACAAAATGTGAGATTATATTGGCATAGACTGGATGGGGGCAGGGGCAATCAATTACTCCAGGAAAGATGCTAAAGCAGCATATCCACACTCACCTGGCACAACTATATTACTGAAGAACAGTTATAAAAAGCAAAACAGTCACTTATGTTTGCAAAAAGTGTTTTTCCCCATGATGTTTAATGAAGGCATTTTTCAGATAGAGTGGAAAAATCATGGAGCTTACTTTTTATCAGGGTGCTGACTAAGCCTTTACACATTTGAAAATCAGCATAAGCACTTAGATACTATTGAAATTTTTACCCAAGCTGATCCAAATAATGTCTGTGGCTTTGTGTTTGGTGTTTCTCTTTGTTTTGCTTTGGTTCCGCCCCCCCCCAAACTCTTATTCAAAATCCTCAGGGTTTGTTTTTAAAGGTATGCTTTTTTGAATATACTTGCAGTGATCAAAATGGAAGTGTGAAATCTCAATGCAAAGCCTGTTTTCACAGTTCTGTTGTGCAGGTACAACACATGTATGTCTACAGCTGCATTGACTACTGCAGGTATAGAAGAAGAATAACAGGTAGGAAGTTATATTGCATTGCAAAAATCTTTGCTGGAATGACACTATTCCTGACATGATCACCATATTTAATCCCTTTCCACATACCACCAGCTGGTTAGGTAGAATGACCTTGCCTCTATGACCTAACACATATTGAAATTATCAGATAAAGAATAAAATTATACCATTTTGCTCCTCTTCTCTCAACACCCACATTTGTGCACAACTCAAACCTCAACAGTGAGGTCTCAGACAGCTTTAATTATAATGCATCATCATTGCATTTGATATGTGAATATTCTCCCTAGCAGATTTGCTCCAAGAAATACCTGCACCCTGAAGTAGTAAGCCCCATGATTTTGACTACACACCAGAAAATGTCTTTATTTGATAAGAATTCAAGAATATGGAAAAAGTCTTCTAAAACTATGAAGGAAGCCTTTTTGCCTTTAGGTACAGAAAATACTGTTGGATATCCAAAAAATAAAAGCAGTATATGCACTTGCATATACACATGCTGCTGTAGAAATTGCTTCTACCACTGGAATACATAAACTAAACCAATTGAAATTATGCAGCTGCTTCCTTATGAAAATAGCTTAAATCAGTGCATTCTTCCTGCTAAACCCAATGCATACCAAGTAAAACCAATCCCTTGCCTTCTGCACTTAGCTATGTTGTCACTTACATAGACAGCATTTAATTGCCTGAGCAGGAAACTTTATTCATAAAGACACATTTTAATGCCATCAACATATATTAAATGCAGCTAATATAAGTGTCATTTTTGCAGTGTGGAGCAGAAAATTTTTCTATTTATTGAAACAGATACTGTTTTTGTCTTGCCTTTGTAAATAGTTGATGGCAATAGCACTTCAACTTCACTAAACAGAAATGGGCCAAGAGTGAGCATGTCAGGTAGATGCCATTACTAGAAGCAAAACTCCAGAACTCAGTGGAACTGCTCCTAGCTCTGGATTATGTCACACTATTACAGCAGATGGGAAAGTCTGTAGTAGTCTCTCATGCAAATTTAAAATAGGAAGATTTAATAAATGAAACATACTTAAAAATCCATCAGTAGGCCAGTCTTATTTCTGATAGTTCGTTCAATTTATTCACTGATATCTTATTTTCTGTTCTCTGCATACTGAATACTTTTTAGTAATATAAATGTTGAAAGAGTATGCTATCACTATAGCCTAAGGATAAGGGAGGTAAAACTTCTAGGGAGAAGTCATACCTTTTAATAAACCAGGTGATATAGGTGGAAAAAATAGACTGGTTTTCAAACTTACAAGACCTTTATCAGTGATACTCCAGAGATGCTGCTGGCTACCCTTCCCACTCAATGTTTCTAATTGATGAGTATAATTGAGAAAAATGGCTGTAGCTATGACCCAACTCAATTTAGCCTGATACTTATTTTTATCTGTACCAGAACAAACGAAGTACTCATGCAGCCAAAACCTTGTACATTTTTTAGGGCTATAATCACTGGTCTAAAGATACATTCTTTTCCTAGACAATGACTGTGCAAAAACAATGCCACATAATAGTACACATTTACTCTCAGTTGTTGTCTGGGAGAAGTTGATTTTGACAATAGAAGAGAAGAACAAGACTCCTGGCATCCAGAGCAGCAAGGGTCTGTAAGATGTGCAGTGAACAGTACATTTCTCATCAGCTGAACTGTAGCCTTAATATTTAGATGCAACTGCCAACCTTGCTTTGCATTGTATTGAATAGAATCTCTTGGTGCTATTTCTTCCAACTGTCTCAAAAGACATCAATAGATGATGCAGTATTAATCTCTGCAGTTTATTCACATTTTCATGTTCCCTTTACAATTAAGGAAATGTGTTGTTTCTTTTCCTTAAAGGAAAGCTTGAATTCAGAAACAGTTCTGCAGCAGGTGAATTCTTGCCTGATACTATGGCCCCATTGAGTGGCCTGGATCTCCTAGATAGCAACCCACAAGTCCAGCTCCTCTTGAGATGTCCTGCTGGACTTAGTGGAAAGTCTAAGGAACCTAAACTGGACCACAAAGCGGACCATACAACATTGTAAGGCAAGAAACAGCACCCTCAGGTTGGGGCTTAGTGCACACAGCTGTGCACAAGGACAGGGGGACTCAACATGTGCTCATGACCTCAAGGAATGGAGTAGGGCCACGAGAGTACTGCTCAATCCATACTGAATACGATGCTTATTCCCATCACTGGCAAATCTAAATTTGATCCAAAACTCAATCCCAAATGGAAATCTTTCTAGGTGCAAAATTAGCTGCTCCCTATCACTCCAGAAAAGGAAGCAATGATTTATATGAGGATGCTTGCAGCTAAATATAACTCCTTCTTAGATGACAAATTTAATACAAGAACATCTCCTTAAGAGCTGGGGGAAAGGGATGTTAAACCTCTGGACAGGAGGAATTGTCTGATCTTCATTCTAATTGTCTCAGTTCTTCATCTGCAAAGTGAAGTTAATAACACTTCCAAGAAGCATTATGGAAACTACATTAAAGATACTGGGGAAATGTGATAGCTCTGGATCTGCTAGGGGCTTCCTAATGCGTCCAAAAAATAGTACAATCTCACTACATTATTGCTTGCAATATGAAAGCCTTGTCTAGAGGAGTCAGAATTTTTGAATGTTGATCACATATTAAAGAAAGTTTTCACTATTGATGTAAGTCTTTGATAATTTTTATTTGTTATTGACAGTATGTGGACTACAGTCACCAGAGTTATACAAGCGCAGGAGTGGGAATGAGCCTGTATTAAGTATGTTTGCATTTTCCAAAATCCATTGGAGCCCTGCTTGCTGAGCTGGTAGAAACTGGGAATGCTTCAGCAGCAGCCTGCTTCGCCATGAGTGGGGATGGTTGAGCAGGGAGTTCCCCATATGGTTCTGTACCCATCTGTGCTGGTCACAATGGGAGCAATGGTGCTGTCCCCAGCAGCAAGCAACAACCAGCCATCTGTAGTGAGACACAGGTCACCACAACACATTGCCCATGTTCCAGATATGGACACAGGGGAAAAAACCAGGATCTGTAGGAGACTGTCCTGTTACACCCTGGTTTTTAAAGCTTTAGCAGCAATTTCATTATTTCATCCTTGATCACAAGCATGAAATTAACTTAGATACGAACACCCTAAACAGCCAACTCTAGGATTTCAGGCAGATGTCAGAACTCCATGATGTGCATTGGCAAGTGGCTGTACTTTACAAATATGCCTGCAGACAACTGCTGGTGTGGAGACAGGAGCAGGTTAGGCATAGGCGAGATTCAGCCCAGAGCATGCAGCAAAACTGTACCAGATGCTCTGAGCCAGCTCGTCTCCAGTTTACATCCACAGGTTTGGCCTTTGCATCTGTTACAAAATTAATTCCCAGCAAATGCGTCTTTGGAATCATTTGCTACAGTTCATATCTACATAAACTGTATCACACCATTTTAGCAAGTCTCAATTAAAAGCTGATTTGCTTTCATTAAAGGTCCTTACTTCATTCCTGTGATAATCAGTATTATCATTTATGACCATTATTAATCACAGCCATATGGAACAGCCAATGGAGGAAGAAAAAGCCACAGTGGCCTGAAAGTGGATTTACAGTAAATTGTTTTCTCATATGGAGATCCCCAAGATGGATTTTGTGATGTTCTGACAAAGAGACCAAAAGCCCACCAAGTGAATTTAATTTCATCCAGGACAAAGTTTCCTTCAACCTTCCACCTCTCCCTCTTTCATCACCCTTATTCCTCCCATAAAGTCCTGATTCAGGTTTCAGTTATTTCTATTTGCTGTCTAGTCCCGTAGCATCTCAACGCTAAGGCAGCTATGAACACATTCCAGCCTGGAGATAGGTTGGTACATTTAGCAGTAGGCTCAGCTAGTCTGGGATAGCACTTGCTACCCTGTTGGAAAGCTGATTCAGTTTGCAGTGTTTCTTTATACGCTCTGCAGATGTTGCCACTTTGTCCCTCAGACCCTTTACAGGCTGTTGATAAATAGTTTAGAAATCTCACCACTAAAATCCCCCACTGATCATAGTATTGATCCCAGTTTCTAATCCATGGCATAACTTTGCCTCTCACCTCATGTTTGTTTCCTGAGCAGCTACAGAAGCGCTTATTGATGTAGTGCGACACCAGCATTCATGTACCAGGAAAGTGCTCCAAGCATAAACAGTTTGGCATACACTGAGGTATAGCTGCCTTCACTCTAAGAGGTCTGGGATGATTTTACTCTATCAATATACTGCACTTGCCT
Organism: Fulmarus glacialis; assembly: GCF_000690835.1. Taxonomy (NCBI): domain Eukaryota; kingdom Metazoa; phylum Chordata; class Aves; order Procellariiformes; family Procellariidae; genus Fulmarus; species Fulmarus glacialis. Next base: position 210,817 of record NW_009204931.1, read on the forward strand.
CTAATATCCTAGATCTTTCTATACCAAAAAAGTCTGCGGCATTAAGCTTAGCCAAGAGGGCTGGGGAAACTACCCTGCTCAGCTCAAGTATTATGCCTGTGCTCACAGTTACGACCTCACATACTGGTATCTGCCTTGCGTTCGTGCCTTATTCGTGTTTCCCATGTTCTAGCACGGACATTTTGACTTTCAGCTTAAGCCCATCTGGATAAGTGGGAGGTGTTTTCCTTGTCCTAGTCTAGGTCAAATGTAGAACAAACATCATATCCAAAACTGGTGAGTCACCAAAGAACACATGAGACCTTGGCCCAGTTTTCACCAGGTTGCATAGGTCTAAAAGATGTAACATCACTGTTATGTCATGAGATATTTTGAAGCTGTTTCTGCAGTGCCCACAGCCTATTTCTGAATATAGATTTTTACTTTCCAAGTTTAGAGATGTAGTCACTGTGGATCGCACAGCTATTACATGTGCAAATACAGTGTGTAATGAATGAAGTTTTTAGTGCAGGTCTAACAAAGACATATACCTTATACTCAATTCTACCCCATGAAGTAATCATTGCAGAAGGTCAGATCTCTGAGATGGGAACCTTTTTCACAAATTCTTTTCTTTCCCAGTATTATTCAGCACCTGCCAAATCCAGCAAGAATCCTTCCACTGTTGTTAATGGGCTTTGGATAAAGTCCTCAGTTACCATACTGGATATATTTGCTGAAGATTAATTTTCATTGTATTTGAAAAAATCAGCAAATATTTAATTAACAATAATAATTTGGAGTAAGAGGCAAATGGCAATGCTCCCCCAAGGAAGGTAACCAAAGTATGAATATACTATATTCACGATTTAGAACAGACCCATGGCTGGATTCTGAAGCAGCAATGCTAGCTTTACAGCTCTGCAGCATTTAATGTTACAACATGTTTTTGTACAACAGTTTGTCCAGGGCTGGGTTCAAATCTTGTGAAACCAGGCACAAGCTCCGTTTGCCATTTGGTGGGACACCCTTCTCCCCTGGACAGCTGGCATAGGGGCTCCATAGGGGCTCCCAAGGCAACCAGCACCAACTCAGAAGTGGAATAGGAAGAGAGCATTTGAGAGCTGCAGGAATTGTGGGTGAAAGGAGAAAGTTTGGCTGGAGATGCCAAACCAGAGATGCCTGCAATCCTCAGGAGGATATTGCTTTGTGATGATCCTACCCTGCTACTAAAGTTCCATGATCTGTTCCCCAAGTTATGGACAGACAAGGTGAGCTGCTCTGATGTCCAGAAGGCAAAGGCCTGTGGCTCAGGCAGTTTTAGCAACACTCACTGACATGGACAGTGTAACATATGAAGGGAATTCTCACCTACCCCCTGTCAGGAAGTTTTAAATTGCCTTTGTATTTTGAGCATTTCACATTTAAAAAAAGGGATAGAATCTGGTCTATGGAACCTATTAACTACCCCCACCTTTTTTTTTTTTTTTACACAACAATAGGGATATTTTAACAGTTCAGAGAAAGTTGAGAAGAAAGGAACAAAGACTGTTCAGTATTGTGGAGAAGGTCAGACTTCTGATTCTAAAGTCTTTGCAAAAACAAAAGGGGAAACAGATAGTTATTTCTCTTTTCTCCTTCCCCAAGGTGGGAAGTGCTCTGTTAGATTATCCTTAGTCATTTTGATGAACTTTTTTCTTTTTTGGATGTAGTTGGAACTTAAGGAAAGAGAAAGGAAGAAATATGAAGCTGGAAGAGGCAACATTGCCAGAGGGATAAGTAATAAATCAGAAGAGAAACAAGTTCTCCTTGCAAGCTTGCCAGAAGTTACCAAAAGGAAAGTCTATTCCAGAGCTTGGTTACACAGGTCTAATAGCACTTGCTAATACAGAGGGTTAATGTGCTTTACAGGAAGCTTAACATATCTGTCAAGCCAAATAGCAATGGACCCTGTTAGCTGCATTTACAGAAGCCTCAGCTTCTGACACTAGAGAGTTATAAGGAAATAATTTCTTTATTTTTGAAATGTTTCAAGCAACTTTTCTAGAAAGTAGTTGTTTCTGCTCTTATTATACATAATCCTGCTCCTGGAGATAATGGCAAATTTTTTTTGATTGCCAGCTGAAAAGTTACCTGCATTTTAGTGACTGGGAAGTGGCTTTAAGTGCTGGAAATATTTAATGTGTAGATAATGCTGTCCAAACAAGTTTCACCAGACAGCCCCTGTGCAGTGTCTTAAGTGGATTTTTTCTGTGGCTTTGGGATTTAGACACCTTCAGCTATAACATGAGTCTTTACAGTGATGGCTTTCAGAAACAGGGTTTTTCTACCCTGTAAAAAATTTCAGAGAATGTGTTTCTTTTGCTTTTTATGTGTTAAAGGTTATTTGGTTGTCTACTGCATCCTATTAATCAGAAGGCTAAAAAGACCCATCATCTATGTTGATCCAAGTGTCTTTTCAAAGTCCATTACTTTCAATTTACCTGCTCAAAGAGGGAGAGAATTCCCTTTGCCCTGCATGGAGCAAACATAGATCACTCAGACTGTAAAATAAAATATGAAGCTCCAAAGCTCAGCTTTTCTTCCATCCTCATTAGTTTTCGAGTGGTTAGAAGGTCACCTGAGACTGAGTCTCAATATGGATTTTAGACCTTGATTAGAAAATATTCTAGTGTTAAAGTTAGAGGAAGCTGAGGAGAGTCAGAGCTGACTGCAAAACACCTTTGAATATAAACTCCTTGGAGCAGAAACCATCTTTTACTATATAATGGCACACTGCTAGCCCAATGGGACTGAACTTTGTCGACCTCTAGATATTATGGTAATATATGCACTTTTAAAAAAGTCTGGAAATAAGGTTGACTAAACTCTGCAGAGCAAGAAGTCTCTGTTGCTGTGTGTTTGAACAGCATTCAGTACATTGGGGTCCCCAGTGTCCTATCCATACAAACGATACAAGACAAAAAGACTTCCCTAGAAATGCCAAAGCAGCATCAGGAGTCTGCCACACGCCTCAGGCTATCATAATTAAGTCAGACCAGGTTCTGCTGCCACTGGCATGGAAGGGAGACAGGCACTGCATCATTTTTAGCCTCCTTTAATTCCGCATGAGTAAACAGTTATTACCTGCTGTGGGGCTAGGAGGGGCTTTTGGGTACAGGCTGAAACACACTCTAGATTTGTAAGTAGAAGCTTTGACTCTTGTGTCACCCCACCATCCCAACCACTGCAAGTGATGGGATAACAGCGACTGACCTCCCATGGCAAAAAGGACTGGAGGACCTCTCAGATCTGTCCCAGCCCTGTTATTTAAGAATCTATTAGCTAGAGAGCAAAGACTTTCACCTCCATCTAGCATCGCTTTCAAGTGTTAATACATTTAAAGACAGACAAAAGATGAATAAACCCAAGTTCTAGTTTAATAATTCGGGAGTCCACTGGTGGAGTGAGGGGTACACCTTCTTCTCAGCAGTGGAAGGGTATAGCCAAAAGACAACATAGGTGCCTTCTTTCTTCTCCTTTAATCCATTTTCAGACATTCGGAGTTTAGTTTCCCCAGCTGCTGATACTGTAAAAATGTTGCTTGGCAACATGGTAACAGGGGAAAAAAAAAATCTTCAAAAACATTAGGAGTTTTTGTCCTTAGAAATGTACTAGTTCAGCACATCCAACCTCCTACAGATCCATTTTAGAGGAAAAGAGGCACAATGATTTCCTCCCCCCCCACCCCCCTGTGAACTAGTTCCAGCAGCCTTTAAAGCAAAGCATTCAAAATGGGACAGGAGAAGGGGTGCCCTTGGATGCTGAAGGGATGGGACAGACCCCTACATGGGAGTTGTAGGGGAACAGAGCTCAGCACACATTGCCTATCTAATACTGAGAATTCATCTGACATCTCAGACAAGACACCTGTCTTAATCGCACATGAAGAGGTTACACCTCCCTCCAAAAGGTATTGCCATGATGTCCTAGGGTGCAGTGATTAGGCCTACCTCTTCCCCACTCCCAATAATCAGATGCTCACTAACAGTGACCAGCGTGGACATGATACCTGCTTGCAAAAGTGGCAATACCAAGGCAGAGAAGCAGGGGCAGGCTGCTGAAGACCTGGCAAACCCAAGGACTAACTTTGCAAAAGAAGTCTTAGAAGCAGTCACGCTAACTTAGTGCTGGCCTACCGTGAACTGTCACACAAGGAAGGGACTACCAGTTAATTACTGCAATGAATACCCACTGAAGTCAACATTGACAGAAAATGTTATACTGTAAGGCCTACAGAGAACACTTTTTAAGTCCACTGCTTTTCTCCCCCTCTCCTCTTGCACTGGAATTTCTGTTATTGCACTGCACTTCTGACCTCCACAGAGCTATTTCTGATTTATACTGCTGAATCATGGTTACATGTATTTATCACCCATAAGCCAGAACGCAGCCTTACATCCAGGTAAGATGTTCTTGTTTGTTCAAGGCAAAGAGTAAGGAATGTAAGTTCCTGCAAACACAGAACACAAGTACCAATATTTTTAAAGCAAGATCCCAAAGGGCTTCTATCTTTATTTAGCTGGAGGTAAACAGAGTTGAACATAGAGAGTTGTTGTGATGGCAGCACAGATAGTCTTCAGCATTGTATGGCACCATTTCTGTTAATATGAATGCAGAGATAAGAAATCTAGGTATGAGTGTCAAGAGGTCCGCCAAGTTTGAGTTGTACCTATTGAGTTCCACCGTTACCAAAGCAGGGGGAAATACATTAGAAAGAACAGATTGTAGAAGTGGGAGATTCTAGAGTAAATCCCATACAGTATCACATATGCCTATAAACAGGAAAAAATACACTGAAGTAATGCATGCCTGTTTCTGATTACAGAGTTGTGTAGATCAGGAACAGCTCCCCTGAAATTAAGAGCCATTGAAAGGCAGCAAAGAATCTGGCCAAACCAGTCTAGACTTGGGAAGTCTTTGAGCACTGT